>NC_087167.1:24175271-24180184 GCF_035594125.1 Scylla paramamosain
CAAGCAAGTCCACCCAGACACTGGCGTGTCCTCCAAGGCCATGTCAATCATGAACTCGTTCGTGAATGACATTTTCGAGCGCATCGCTGCCGAGGCATCCCGCCTGGCACACTATAACAAGCGCTCCACCATCACCAGCCGGGAAATCCAGACCGCTGTCCGTCTTCTTCTGCCTGGTGAACTGGCAAAACACGCTGTTTCTGAAGGCACCAAGGCTGTTACCAAGTATACCTCCTCCAAGTAAACAGGCGGCCAGTATACTGCTGCCAGTATAAAATAATACCCGGCTCCATTGGAGCCACACTTGAAAAGGAAAAAAGATACGATATAGACAAATGCATTATTATTATAATTATTGTTATTATTATTAATATTATTATTATTATTATTTTTATTATTATTATTATTATTATTATTATTATTATTATTATTATTATTATCATTATTAATAATATTAATATTGTTGTTTTTATTATGATTATTATTATAATAATTATTGTATCATTATTATTATTATTATTATTATTATTATTATTATTATTATTATTATTATTATTATGCTTATTATTATCGTGATTATTATTCTGTGGAGATAAAGAAAAGATAAAAAAAAAATAGAGATAAAGAAAGATAAAAATTCTCCCAAGTGAAAGAGATATGGCCATGGAAGAGGGAATAATAATAATAATATAAAAAAAAAAAAAGGGGGGAAGGATATTGAGTTGAAAGTCGATACCTGATACTGAAAGATGGAAAATAAATATTTTCTTCCACAAAACCAAACAGATTGTCTATGAAAATTCTTTAATGAAAGAGATGTTTGGCCCTAAAAAGGGCCTAGATATTGCTGTTATGAAGATCATTCGTGGATGACTTCTTAGGCACGCTCGCCACGGATGCGACGAGCCAGTTGGATGTCCTTTGGCATGATAGTCACGCGCTTGGCATGGATGGCGCACAGGTTGGTATCCTCAAACAGACCCACGAGGTAAGCCTCGGAAGCTTCCTGGAGAGCCATGACAGCAGAGGACTGGAAGCGGAGGTCAGTCTTGAAATCCTGAGCAATTTCACGCACCAGGCGCTGGAAAGGCAGTTTCCTGATAAGCAGCTCAGTGCTCTTCTGATAACGGCGGATCTCACGGAGAGCAACGGTTCCAGGCCTGTAACGGTGGGGTTTCTTGACACCTCCAGTGGCTGGAGCAGACTTGCGAGCTGCCTTTGTAGCAAGCTGCTTGCGGGGCGCCTTGCCACCAGTGGACTTGCGAGCCGTTTGCTTGGTACGTGCCATAGTTGTGGTAACAACAACTCACAACGAACACTCAGCTGAGTCTGCCCGCGCTTAACATAACATAACATAACAAAGAGAGAAAAGATGGGGAGGGAGAAGTGGGGATAGTGGGAAGAATAGGGGGGTGATAAGAAGGGAATTGTAGTAGGAGAAATAGTCACTGGGGCTTGACCCAGGCGCAATTTGAATTAGGAGGGACATCTTTTTTTTATGTTTTTTATTTATTTATTTATTTTTTTTTTTTAACGTGTTATATTCATTCTAAGATGGCCAGGAAGACAAGGGCTTTATCGGGGAAAGCAGGAGAGTCCTCCACCAACCGAGCAAGCCAAGCCCAACACAGCCACAGCCACGGACGCCGCCCACGCACCCAAATCCCCGGGCCAAACCACGCACAAGTTAGGGGCCAGACTATCCAGAGCCTGCATTATCAGGTTGTGAAAGAGGAGTGAAGGACAGTCAGAGTAAAAAGGGTTTTTTTGTGCTTTTTATTGGTTCAAAGAAGGACAGAGGAAGAATTGCATCCGTATAGCGGAGGGACCTACAGTTTTACGTGGGTTCCGAACCACGGATAGTAGTAGAGTGATTTGGTGATGGCCGGGATATTTATTGTATGATGTAATGTGGTGGGTGAAAAAAGCGGTGTTGGTCCTTTTTTCTTGTGTCCTGTGACTCGTCCTGCAAAAAGGCCACCCTGCTAAAAAAAAAAAAAAAAAAAAAAAAAAAAAAAAAAAAAAAAAAAATATATATATATATATATACATATACATATACACACATACATACACATATACATATATACATATACATACATATATACACATATATACATATACACATATACATACATATACACATATATATATATATATATATATATATATATATATATATATATATATATAAATATAATATAAAAAATGTCGTGGTGTTATATGCATGGGGAGGGAGAGGATGGTTTGTGATAATGATTGACGTGATGGTAGGATGTGCAATGACAGAGGCTCGAAAAGGCTCCCTCACCGCAACGAGGGGTCAAATCTAATACCATCTGCCTGCACGCGGTAAGTCGCTGGTGGCGGGGGGTGAATGGGGATTCCTGCATGGATGCTTCCAGGGCCCCGCCCCACCATCTCTTGACTACCTTCCTGCCCAGCCCTTGCCGCACCCAACTACCTCTGTGTGGGGGGTGAAGTGGCTTCCACTGAATGGTGTGGTTACCGTCCCCATCATCAGTACTGGCCGCTCCTTAACTACCTCGGGGGGTACCGCTACCGGAACGTCATGCCGACGGCCGGGGGCCCCATTGCCGTGACGTCAGTGGGAGGAGTGCGGTTCGTGCTATCCCCGTCTCTCTGGAAGTGGTCCGGTGCCCTCTTGAAACCTAGGCTGCGAGGCAGGAAAATAATGTATAAAAAACAAAAATATGAATACAAAGCCATAAGACAAAAAATATGAAAAAACCACTAGGTGTTGGCACACGACCCCACTCCCTCGGTCAGAGGCATGGTATGTTAATGGCGGTGTTTTTTTGTCTAGTCCCTTTCCCAGGAGCGGTCCGGTGCCACCTTAAAACCTAGGCTGCGAGACAGAAAAATAATGCATAAAAACAAAAATATGAATACAAAACCATAAGACAAAAAATATGAAAAAACCACTAGGTGTTGGCACGCGGGCCCGCCCACGTGAACGAGAGAACGACGATGATGCCACTCAGACACCATGAGTGGTACAGAAAAAGGAGATAGTGAAGGGAAGAAAGGAGGAGTCCATTATTAGAAGACAGGTTCAGGAGGCACAGTGGGAGGATCAAGGAGATTGCAGTGCGGCAAGTGACGGAAAGCTGGGGGGAGGTTGGTAATGAAATTGTATGTGATTGTGTGTCTGTCGGAGAAGGAGCTTAGTTGTTTTTCGATTCTATTGTGGAGTGTTATGTTAAGAGGGGGGATGTTGGACTCCTCGTGAATGGAGAGAGAGGTTCTGAAGTCGAACCATTTCGTCCCAAGAGCGAAACGAATTGCTCGGTTTTGAACCTTCTGAAGTTTAGAGAGGTTGGAGGGAGCAGAGAGAGAGAGGGCAAGAGGGCAGTAGGTTAAGAGAGGGAGAATGAAAGCTTTGTAGAGGTGAAGTTTTGTTTTTGTGCTGCTGTCGCGAAATCTTTCCAGGTTGCTCAAGGCCTTGGCGGCTATGGTTGCTTTTTGTTTTATATGTATATTGAAGTTGAGGTGCTTATCTATGGTGAGGCCAAGCACTTTGTTGTTGTTACTGATGGGGATTGGGGTGGGGATTGGATCAATTCTGTTTAGTGAGATTTGGCGGGGCTGACTTCTTTTAATGTTGAAATAAGTGACTTTTGATTTTTCGGGATGGGAGAGAATTCGCCATTTCATCTCCCACAGGCCAGTCGCCATCAGTTCCCATTGAATTTTGTCGGTTAGGAGATCTAACGACCTGGCACGGGCCAATTGCGTTACATCGTCCGCGTATTGAATAGTTAGTGAGTCATTGTGGGCTGGGAGGGGTAGGTCAGCTGTGTACATGTTAAAAAGGGTTGGGGAGAGTACGGAGCCTTGTGGGACTCCAGCCTGAGGGGTAAAAAATGACGAAAAGGTGCCCTGGTGGCGGATTCTTGTCTGTCTCTCATCCAGAAAACTACACAAGATGCGTTGTGTTAGATAAGGGAGATTGAAGTTATTACAAATTTTATATTTTAAACCGGTGTGCCAAACGGTGTCAAAAGCTTTTTTGACATCTTTTGTCACGAGTGCTGTCTTGTAATATGGCTTGTTGAAATTTAGGTAGGCTACTATGCTGTTAAGGGCGTCCTCAGTTGAGGCGTTCCTCCGGAAACCGAACTGCTGTGGTGCCAGCAATCCGTTATCTTCGAGGAACGCTCTCAATCTTAAATTGATTAGACGCTCAAAAGTTTTTCCAAGAATTTCAAGTAGGCTTATGGGGCGATAGTTTTCTGGTAAGTGAGAGTTTTTTCCGGGCTTGGCAATTAGGGTGATGTTTGAAATTTTGAAAGCCTTTGGGAAGTATCCAGAGGCGAGGCAAGCATTGAATATTTTTGTCAGGCTGGATATGATTTCTGGAGGAAGGCTCCGCACCATTGGCCAGGTGACTCCTGAGGGGCCGGGGGCTCGCCGCGGAGTGTGCCTGAGCAACCTGGCGACATCTTCCTCCTCAATGGGTGTGATGAGAGGGTGTTGTGGGTCTAGTCGTGTTAAGTGTATAATGTTATGTGGTAGTGTGTTTGCTAGGTTTTGGCGCACAATATCGGTGATATGGTGTATGTGGGCAATACTGGGCTCATGAAGAGGGAGAGGGTGTGGTTGGAAGGAGTTACGCCAGTGTGTCTGGAAGGTGTTGGTGACCTGGTCTGGGTTGGTGACTCGATCACCGTTCACTAGGAGGTACTCGAATCTTTCCCGCTGGCTTCCCTTTAGCTTGTGCACCATGTGCCAGAACTGAGTAGGGTTTCTACAGCGAGCTCCGTCCATACGGGAGACTAGAGTCCTCCAGTGAGCGCTGTGATCATCCTGTAGGCTATTTAGTATGTGTGTGCGAAGGGTGCATAGGTCTCTGTAGATGGGAATGAGGCTGTTCATGTTTTTTAAAAAGC
>NC_087167.1:24180284-24190284 GCF_035594125.1 Scylla paramamosain
GACGAACTTATATATGAGCACACGGCGGAGGAAATCGCCGACGAAGTAGGAAGCCAGCATGATTGGGCCGCCGTGGAGGGTGTTTTCAAGTTCCCTCGCTCACCCACCATGAAGATAACCTTCACGCGTGCAGATATGGCCACGAAGGCTCTGACAGAAGGCTTGCACCTTTTTTGTATCCACGTGCCAGGGCACCAGTTGCGGCAGGAGACATACACACCTCTCCTGACCTGTAATAGGTGCAACGCCGTGGAAGAACACCACACCAGGAGCTGCCCCCACCCAGCGGATTACGTCCGGTGTTCTGAGTGCGGCAGCCGGGAACACACCTTCAGGAACTGTTCTGCCACAACAAAATCATGCCTCAACTGCGGAGGGGACCACAGCGCCAGAGCCATGCGGTGTCCCACCCGCAAGGAGGCCCTGAAGAAGAAGGAGGAGGCGATGCGCCAGGCTCGCACCAAGCCAGGCGTATCATTCGCTCAGACGACGTCTGCCTCGCTCCCGGCCACACCCCAACCCCCCAACCTTGGACCTATCGACCCCACCAAGTCGCTGACCGGATTGATGTGCTTGCTTCACGCACATCTTTCCAATGTGGCCTCTCCAGGGTGCTTCCAACAGACTCTCTCAGCGAGTCTTGCCGAGAATGGTCTGCCCAACGTGAAGCTTCCTCCACCGCCACCTCTTCAAGCTCCGGATGCCTTCGCCAGGGCTGTCTCCCTTGCGACCTCCCTGGCCGCTCCCACAGCACCTCCAGTCTCCACACCTTCCACCACCGCCCAAGGCGCCACAGAAGACTCCGCTTCCGCTGCCTCCTCAGCCTCAGAGGACTCTGAGGACGAGGACGACCAGCAAAACGACGTCGAGGTCATCAGGTTTGGCTTCATGGCCAAGACAGATAAGAGGAAGACCCCCAACACCCGGAGGGAGTTCAACCATGCTCTCCGTCATGGGGCACTGGTACTCTGCCACACTGGGCCTTCAGGAGCGGAGGAAGCGGTCTTAGACCACGTGAAGGAGAACCTAGACTCCCTCACGGACTGGACCGTCTACTCCACCGAAGACCACGAACGCGCAAAGAAGGCTCCCCGGCAAATTGTGGCGGACTTACTCCCCGGTAGGCTGTCTGTAACACGCGAATAATGCCCCGTCTCCGAGTAATCCAGCACAATGTACTCCATTGGGACACACGTAAGTTTGACCTTACTAACACATATAGACAATTTGACCCTGACGTTGTTCTCATCAACAGCCACGGACTGCGCGACGAGACTAGACTTAAGATCCCTGGATTTAGGATATACCAACAGAACGTCAGTAACGAAATAAATGACGGAGTGGCAATTGCTATAAAGTCTCACACACGACACAAAGTCCATGGCGACTTTTTGTCGGAGACGTTAGCTATCGAAATTGAAACAATAGACGGACCCCTCCTTATTGCCACCAGCTACCTCCCTCCCCGCAGACCTTACCTTCCCCATCCTGACTTCCTCCGACTCCTCCGCAGACAGACACCTGTTTTCCTTGTCGGGGACTTGAACGCCCGACATCCCTATTTAGGATACACTACTTCCAACCAGGTAGGGAGAGACATAGTAGACTATCTTCGACGACAGACTGCACTCCATATCGGCCCTTTCTTTCCCACCTACTTTGATTTTCGGACTGCCTCAACTCCTGACATAGCTCTAACTAACAGGGTGAATTTTCTTCATTACTCCTTCACGCCTGGACCTCTGACGACTAGTGACCACATACCTACTATCCTCGATATTTCCACCTCCCCGCTCCTCATCCCTAGTGTCAGGAGGTATAACTATAAAAGAGTAAACTGGGACGCGTTTTCTGAGGACGACGCCCTACAGATGACAGACCTACCAGACGTGACCTACGGCACCCTGGAGGACATTGACGCAGCACTAGAGACATGGATGACCACAGTCAAGACCACTGCTGACAGACACATACCCCTGACCTCCCACAAAATTAGGTCCGCCCCAAGACCCTCCCGAACGACGCAGCTGCTGCGGATTCAATTCCAGGCGCTACGTGACAGAGCGAGCCAGAGAGGCTGGACTTACGATGAGTACAGGCAGTACAGACATGTTAAAGCTATACTGCACGACTCGCGACAAACAGAAGCTAGGACGCACTGGGGGAGGAAGTTGGCAAGCTTAGCTGCCAACCACCGTGATCCCAGGAAGTTTTGGAGAGAAATCAAGTGTCTCTCAGGTAGAACGACAGGACCAGACGCGTACCTAATAGACATTACAGGTGACAAGAAGTTCACGAACGAGGAAAAAGAACACCTTTTCACGTCCATTTGGGACCGTGTGTACAGAGAGGACTACGACGACGACTTTGACGACAATGACCATGTGCTGGATTACATGGCACATGCCGTGTACAGAACCTACCCGTTCGACTCTGCTGATCCTGCCCGTCTCACAGGTACCTCCCCACTGGACTGTTTTATTTCCGCTCAGGAGATGGCTGCCGCGATCAAATGTGGCAAGCCGACTAGCCCTGGCGGCAGCAAGATAAACAAGACTATACTCTCTTATCTTCCAGCTTCGGCGCTAGCCAGATTAAGGGCAATCTTCAATGCGGCGCTCTCAGCAGGATATTTCCCGGACGGATTCAAGCAGGCGGAGATGAGGATGATTCCTAAGGCCGGCAAGACTCCGACTCGTCCGGAGAACTACCGCCCCATCTCCCTGCTGGAGGTACCGGGGAAGCTGCTGGAGAGGGTTGTCTCCGCTCGGCTGCGCACCTATCTGGAGACGGGAAACCATCTACACCCAGCGCAGTATGGTTTCCGGAGCGGCAGGGGCACTGTCCATGCCATCGCTCTGGCAACCGAGACCATCGCCATACACCAGGCCAATAGGTACCGCTGTAACTTGGTGCTGCGGGACGTGAGTAAGGCGTTTGACCGTGTCTGGCACCTTGGGCTGAAGTACAAGCTCCTTCACCTGGGGCTGCCTGCACCGGTTGAGCGCCTTCTCTGTGACTTCCTGGACGACAGGACGGCGAGGGTGAGGGTAGGGGGCCACCTCGGTCCAGCTTTTCCCCTCGCCACAGGAGTTCCGCAGGGCAGTGTGCTGTCGCCCACCCTGTACAGCATTTATACCAGCGATTGTCCAGCCTCAGAGGCTGGTATCAATTTACTGTATGCTGACGATGTCTCCCAGATTATTTTCCACCCAGGTCGCTCCAGCTTGATGACGAACGCCCGCACTGCCAGAGAGATCGCCCGCATCAATGCCTTCGAGAGGGAGTGGAGGATCAGGACAAACCTGGCCAAGTTTAAGGTCGTCCCCCTCGCCACAAAGACCCCCGCCCCACTGCTAGTGGATGGGGATGAGGTTGAGTTTAGCCCCAGGGGCACCCTCCTGGGGCTCTCCATATCCACAACTGGGTACACTTCACACGTGTCCCAGAGAGTGGCAAAAGCGAAGTCGGCCCTCACCAGGCTGTACCGCTTCAGGGATCTGACCACTGGTCTCAAGCTCCACCTAATAAAGGCTTTGATTTTGCCCATTCTAACTTATCCACCTATTCCCTTGCATGCTCTCTCTAAAACAGCCATCAGCAAGCTTCAGCGGGTCCAGAACAACGCCCTGAGGTTCGCCTTCGGCACCAGATGGGACGACTTTGTCACCTCGGCTGCTCTTCACGAAGCCGCATCCCTCCCAGCCCTGAACGTCCGCCTTCACGATATGGCCGCCAGGGTTTGGGAACAGATGGATGCCGAGGAATGGGATCAGTTCCAGGCGCTGAGGACACAGCACGACGAGGCTCTACCCCGGGAACACGCCGGGTTCCCCAGGAGTCTTCGCCGAGTGCAAGACCCGCCTCCCGAACCCCGATACAGGTGAATGTTATATTTCCGTAACTCATTCCCCTATTAAATTCACAATCTACCTGTATCACTACTAGAAATTAGTCACTCTCCCCCCAAGCACTCTTTTACTGCTAGATAATTTGTCCGCAGATCACGCCATTATCATCACCGACTGCTGACTGAGAGAGAGCGAGCATCTGTCCTTCTCCTTCTGAGAGTAGAGGTACCGTGACGACAGTGGTGGACTGCAGCTAGCCACTAAGAGATCTGCCAGGCCTGATGACGCCCCCGGCGACACCGACGGCATACCCAGTGGTGGTTCCAGCATCGCGAACTTCCCCTCGCCCCCCCGCGCCCCGAGTCGCCGAGGGACCGGCCGACGTCCTGGCGAGGGGTAATCGTCCTCCGGGGTAGCCTGCTCAGCCCCCGGCAGCGGGACCGAGTTCGGGAAACGCACAGCTGAGGGGTTGGCTGGGGCTGACGGCGCCGCAGGCGTCGCCGAAGGCCTCCCCTTTGAACTCCCCCCCGAACCACCGACAGCGACTCCTAGAACCTCCGACATCGACCCGCGCCCAAGACACCTGCCCACCACCCTCTCCCCCGTCGCAGGACTCCCGAAATAATCGAGTGTATCGTTACAGTGCACAGTGAACATCCACGCGTGTTCTGTGACTCTCATGTTTATTTTGTACGTGATATTGTGACGATTTTTGCTCCCTCGTGTCTTATTTCTTCTTAAGCATTATGTACTCCTTAACGTTTCTACTGTGTCCCTCTGCATTTGACTCTCATGTTTATTTTGTACAAGCTATTGTGACAATTTTTGCTCCCTCGTGTCTTATTTCTTCTTAAGCATTATGTACTCCTTAACGGTTCTACTGTGTCCCTCTGCATTCTTTTTTCCTCCTCTCGATGTTTCCTCCCTTCTACCTTCGTCCCCCTAACTTCACCTCTCTTAAGCTAGTGCATCTCTCTTACCATCCTCTTCTTGCACCGCCTTCTCCAAACAATCTACTTTATGTGTGTCTTCTAGTTGCCCTTTACGACTCACCTGCTAACTCAGGTTTCCACCAAGAACTCATGTTCTGTAAATATTTTATGTCATTGCAACGTACTTGTAAATGTTATGTAAATATTATATGTAACCCTCCCCCACTCTATTCTATCTCACAGCAGTGCGGGTGGTTTTCCTCCGGGGACTCCGGTTTCCACCCTACAAATCGCTCTTGTACTGCCCTGTGACACTCATTACTTTACAGTAGCAAGCCTGACCGCCCGGCAACTTTTTTTCTCCCACTGTACTTCTATTTCTCCTCACTTTTTCTTCCCTGTGTACCAGTCTTGGTACACACACTGCCCCTTCTTGTAACACCCCCCTTTTTCTAAATAAAAACTTGAAACTTGAAACTTGAAAACGCACACTCGTTCTCACAGCAGTACGGCGACACTATGCCTCCCAAAGCATCAGGAAAGGCTGCCAAGAAAGCTGGCAAGGCACAGAAGGCCATTGCCAAGGGCGACAAGAAGAAGAAGCGCAGGAGGAAGGAGAGCTACTCCATCTACATCTACAAGGTGCTCAAGCAAGTCCACCCAGACACTGGCGTGTCCTCCAAGGCCATGTCAATCATGAACTCGTTCGTGAATGACATTTTCGAGCGCATCGCTGCCGAGGCATCCCGCCTGGCACACTATAACAAGCGCTCCACCATCACCAGCCGGGAAATCCAGACCGCTGTCCGTCTTCTTCTGCCTGGTGAACTGGCAAAACACGCTGTTTCTGAAGGCACCAAGGCTGTTACCAAGTATACCTCCTCCAAGTAAACAGGCGGCCAGTATACTGCTGCCAGTATAAAATAATACCCGGCTCCATTGGAGCCACACTTGAAAAGGAAAAAAGATACGATATAGACAAATGCATTATTATTATAATTATTGTTATTATTATTAATATTATTATTATTATTATTTTTATTATTATTATTATTATTATTATTATTATTATTATTATTATTATCATTATTAATAATATTAATATTGTTGTTTTTATTATGATTATTATTATAATAATTATTGTATCATTATTATTATTATTATTATTATTATTATTATTATGCTTATTATTATCGTGATTATTATTCTGTGGAGATAAAGAAAAGATAAAAAAAAAATAGAGATAAAGAAAGATAAAAATTCTCCCAAGTGAAAGAGATATGGCCATGGAAGAGGGAATAATAATAATAATATAAAAAAAAAAAAAGGGGGGAAGGATATTGAGTTGAAAGTCGATACCTGATACTGAAAGATGGAAAATAAATATTTTCTTCCACAAAACCAAACAGATTGTCTATGAAAATTCTTTAATGAAAGAGATGTTTGGCCCTAAAAAGGGCCTAGATATTGCTGTTATGAAGATCATTCGTGGATGACTTCTTAGGCACGCTCGCCACGGATGCGACGAGCCAGTTGGATGTCCTTTGGCATGATAGTCACGCGCTTGGCATGGATGGCGCACAGGTTGGTATCCTCAAACAGACCCACGAGGTAAGCCTCGGAAGCTTCCTGGAGAGCCATGACAGCAGAGGACTGGAAGCGGAGGTCAGTCTTGAAATCCTGAGCAATTTCACGCACCAGGCGCTGGAAAGGCAGTTTCCTGATAAGCAGCTCAGTGCTCTTCTGATAACGGCGGATCTCACGGAGAGCAACGGTTCCAGGCCTGTAACGGTGGGGTTTCTTGACACCTCCAGTGGCTGGAGCAGACTTGCGAGCTGCCTTTGTAGCAAGCTGCTTGCGGGGCGCCTTGCCACCAGTGGACTTGCGAGCCGTTTGCTTGGTACGTGCCATAGTTGTGGTAACAACAACTCACAACGAACACTCAGCTGAGTCTGCCCGCGCTTCCCACAAAATCCCTTTATATATGAATCGGGTGGGCCCGACGACTCCAACCCTGCCTTGTGATTGGTCAGAAACGTCCAGTGAGGCTCATCGCCCACGCAGTCACCGCATGAAAGATGTGATCATTATTGTTAGTCTAATTCATTTTGTTCTTATTCTTATTCTTATTCTTATTCTTTCTTCCCTCATTCATAACAAATCTTGGAAAATATACAGCAGAACTGACATGTCATTTAAAATTCTAAGACAATTAGCAAGAAAGTTGTGATATTCTTATTTTTTTCATTCTTTTTATTCTATTTTTTTCTTATTCTTGTCATAATTAATATTGTTATCTTTATTATTTTCATTTTTTTTTATTATTCTTCCTTATCTTATTCTTATTTATCCTACTTTTAGAGAGATGAGGCTTGTGCGGTCACCCATCCAAGTTCTGCCCGGACCCCCTGCTTAACCTTGCTGATCCCGCCGTCAGCTGATTGGTCAAGAGCGGAGAACAAGGTGTTGGGAGGGCTTATTTCTCTTATTCTTATTCTTTCCTGTATTGTTGTTGCATTGTTGTGCTGAAAATGTTGGAAAATATGCACTAAAATTAACCCTTCATTCATAATTCTACGACAATTAGCAAGAGAGATATATTATTACTTTTTTCCCTTATTTTTGTTCTTTTTATTCTTAATCTTCTTTTTTTTATTATAGTTGTTATTGTTATTTTATTATTTTCGTTTTTCGTTCATTCTCCTCATTCTTATTGCTATTTTTTTCTATTCTCAGAGAGATGAGGCTTTTGTGGTCACCCATCCAAGTTCTTCCCGGACCCCCTGCTTAACTGCGCTGATCCCGCCGTTAGCTAATTGGCCAAGACCGGAGAACTAGGTGTTGGGAGGCCTTCTTTCTATTATTCTTATTCTTTCTTCCCCCATTCATATCGTTGTATTGGAAATGTTGGAAAATATACAAAAGAATTCACCCTTCTATGACAATTAGGAAGAAAGACATGGGATGCTTTCTTTCTTTTTTTTTATATTCCTTTATTGTAATTTTTCTTATTCTTGTTATAATAATTCTTACTGTTATCTTTATTACTTAAAATTTTCGTTCATTCTCCCTATTCTTATTCTTATTTTTTTTATTTATTTTTTATTTTTTCAGACAGATGAGGCTTGTGTAGTCACCCATCCAAGTATTGCCCGAAACCCCTGCGTAATCTCGACGATTTCATTTGACAATACCTATTTACTTATTTATTTATTATTATATTTATTAAAAAAAAAAAAAGAAGAAAAGAAGATGAAGAATAAGGTATGTAATCGAAATACTCTCTCTATACTGTAGCAATAGTTTAGCTGGATGTACTTGTATTGTGTCAAAAATACTTGCAATATCTGCAATTGTAACCTGCAGTGTCGGCATAATGCATAATTAAGCAATGAAAAGAAAAATTAATAAAAGAATAAATGAAAAAAAGAAAGAAAAAAAGATACAATTAACAATTAAATATATTAGCTACCCCTCTACGTTTCTTTATCACTGCAGAAAAATGGAAACATTTTAACGTAGACTTGTCAAAATTCAACTGAAATTAAGGGTTAAATAAGGATTGTCACCCCTTCCCCAGAGGATATTCATTGTCTTTTAATATATATATATATATATATATATATATATATATATATATATATATATATATATATATATATATATATATATATATATATATATATATATATATATATATATATATATATATATATATATTCTTTTTATTTAAAGTCTTATTTAGAGAGAGAGAGAGAGAGAGAGAGGTAACGTCCTTGAGGATAGCAGCTCGTCTACGCTCCGCTCAGTGATCAGCGTTAGAATGTAATTCCTCATTTCTTTAAAAAAAAAAAAAAAAAAAAAAAAACAGAAACTTTATTTAGGGGGCTTGCTGGAAACAAACTACAATGGAGGAAAGAACAATATGTCTGCTATATGACCCACCCAGTTAAATTTTCAAGAAGCAAACGCAAGTTGGAAAATACGAGGAAGATAAATTTTCATTTATATACGTTTTATGGTAATTTCTGCCACGCCTTCCTCTATTCATCAAACGTCACTGACACTTATTCCCTTTATTTTTTACTTTACAGAATCTTTTGTAGGGCAAGACTCTAGAGGATATGTGCTTTCATAAATTCTATAATGCTTTGCTTATCATAGAGACATAAAAAAAAAATAATAATAATAATAAAAATAAATAAATTAATTAATTTAAAAAATCAAAATAAATAGATATATAAATTAATTAATTAATCAAATAAATTTCTATGCTTCACCTTTATAGCATTCGTATGAATGTCAAAACAAAACAAAAAATATAAATATAAATAATAATATGAAAAAAAAAATTACTAAATATATGAAAAATAGCATTACTACTACTACTACTACTACTACTACTACTGCTACTACTACTACTATTTTTTTTTTTTTTTTATGTAGGAAGGACACTGGCCAAGGGCAACAAAAATGTAATAAAAAAAATGCCCACTGAAATGCCAGTCCCATACAGGGGTCAAAGCAGTGGTCAAAAAATGATGAATAAGTGTCTTGAAACCTCCCTCTTGAAGGAATTCAAGTCATAGGAAGGTGGAAATACGGAAGCAGGCAGGGAGTTCCAGAGTTTACCAGAGAAAGGGATGAATGATTGAGAATACTAGTTAACTCTTGCGTTAGAGAAGTGGACAGAATAGAGGTGAGAGAAAGAAGAAAGTCTTGTGCAGCGAGGCCACGGAAGGAGGGGAGGCATGCAGTTAGCAAGATCAGAAGAGCAGTTAGCATGAAAATAGCGGTAGAAGACAGCTAGATATGCAACATTGCGGCGGTGAGAGAGAAGCTGAAGACAGTCAGTTAGAGGAGAGGAGTTGATGAGACGAAAAGCTTTTGATTCCACCCTGTCTAGAAAAGCAGTATGAGTGGAACCCCCCTCAGACATGTGAAGCATACTCCATACATGGACGGATAAGGCCCTTGTACAGAGTTAGCAGCTGGGGGGGTGAGAAAAACTGGCGGAGACGTCTCAGAACACCTAACTTCATAAAAGCTGTTTTAGCTAGAGATGAGATGTGAAGTTTCCAGTTCAGATTATAAGTAAAGGACAGACCGAGGATGTTCAATGTAGAAGAGGGGGACAGTTGAGTGTCATTGAAGAAGAGGGGATAGTTGTCTGGAAGGTTGTGTCGAGTTGATAGATGGAGGAATTGATTTTTTGAG
>NC_087167.1:24195284-24212784 GCF_035594125.1 Scylla paramamosain
TAAGAAAAGAAACCATTATTAATTATAACCATCTTTCTCACTTCATCAGGTCTTCTCCAAGTATTATTATTATTATTATTATTATTATTATTATTATTATTATTATCATTATTATTATTATTATTATTATTATTATTATTATTATTATTATTATTATTATCATTGACTTATTTCAATGATCACGCCCCTCATCGTTCTCAGTTTCTCATAAAACAAAATATACATTGAGATGAAAAAGACGCTCAACATATCACAATAGGCAACACATCTAATCAACTCTCCACTGTGACACACAGCAGGTACATTAGTAGAAATATAGTATACATATTTATTCTCGGTCACTTGCGTGCCTGACTAAATAATAATAATAATAATAACAAATAACTAACTCGAAAATAAATACACTACTTGCTTATTATTGATATACCAGTATAGTCTACACAACTCTCTAGATGTTTGAACGTGTGGCTCCGAAGAGGAGCCGGATTGATGGTGATATTGGCTGAAGGGGAGGGAGGCCCTTTATTTACTTCTTCTCAGTCTTCTTGGGAAGGAGCACGGCCTGAATGTTGGGCAGCACGCCACCCTGTGCAATGGTGACTCCGGAGAGGAGCTTGTTAAGTTCCTCGTCGTTGCGGATGGCCAGCTGCAGGTGACGTGGGATGATGCGAGTCTTCTTGTTGTCACGGGCGGCATTGCCGGCAAGCTCAAGGACTTCAGCAGCCAGGTACTCCATAACTGCCGCAAGGTACACGGGGGCACCAGCACCCACGCGCTCGGCGTAGTTGCCTTTCCTTAGAAGGCGATGAATCCTGCCGACCGGGAACTGGAGTCCAGCACGACTGGAACGGGACTTTGACTTTCCCTTCACCTTTCCTCCCTTGCCGCGTCCAGACATGATAATGGATGTTGTGGTAGTAGTAGTAGTAGTAGTAGTTGTTGTTGTTGGTGATAAATGAGGAGCGCGAGTACTCTAACCTCGTCGGTAGCTCTGCGAGCAAGTAGTGAATTTTGGGAAAAACGGCTATATATACGCGAGATCAGATCGGCCCAGAGCGCGTCTGGACCAATCAGGACGCTCGCTGAGGTGGCGACTCCTGATCCTGAGTAGGCACGCTAATATATATACCACTTTTCAACTGAGAAAACGCACACTCGTTCTCACAGCAGTACGGCGACACTATGCCTCCCAAAGCATCAGGAAAGGCTGCCAAGAAAGCTGGCAAGGCACAGAAGGCCATTGCCAAGGGCGACAAGAAGAAGAAGCGCAGGAGGAAGGAGAGCTACTCCATCTACATCTACAAGGTGCTCAAGCAAGTCCACCCAGACACTGGCGTGTCCTCCAAGGCCATGTCAATCATGAACTCGTTCGTGAATGACATTTTCGAGCGCATCGCTGCCGAGGCATCCCGCCTGGCACACTATAACAAGCGCTCCACCATCACCAGCCGGGAAATCCAGACCGCTGTCCGTCTTCTTCTGCCTGGTGAACTGGCAAAACACGCTGTTTCTGAAGGCACCAAGGCTGTTACCAAGTATACCTCCTCCAAGTAAACAGGCGGCCAGTATACTGCTGCCAGTATAAAATAATACCCGGCTCCATTGGAGCCACACTTGAAAAGGAAAAAAGATACGATATAGACAAATGCATTATTATTATAATTATTGTTATTATTATTAATATTATTATTATTATTATTTTTATTATTATTATTATTATTATTATTATTATTATTATTATTATTATCATTATTAATAATATTAATATTGTTGTTTTTATTATGATTATTATTATAATAATTATTGTATCATTATTATTATTATTATTATTATTATTATTATTATTATTATTATTATTATTATTATTATGCTTATTATTATCGTGATTATTATTCTGTGGAGATAAAGAAAAGATAAAAAAAAAATAGAGATAAAGAAAGATAAAAATTCTCCCAAGTGAAAGAGATATGGCCATGGAAGAGGGAATAATAATAATAATATAAAAAAAAAAAAAAAGGGGGGAAGGATATTGAGTTGAAAGTCGATACCTGATACTGAAAGATGGAAAATAAATATTTTCTTCCACAAAACCAAACAGATTGTCTATGAAAATTCTTTAATGAAAGAGATGTTTGGCCCTAAAAAGGGCCTAGATATTGCTGTTATGAAGATCATTCGTGGATGACTTCTTAGGCACGCTCGCCACGGATGCGACGAGCCAGTTGGATGTCCTTTGGCATGATAGTCACGCGCTTGGCATGGATGGCGCACAGGTTGGTATCCTCAAACAGACCCACGAGGTAAGCCTCGGAAGCTTCCTGGAGAGCCATGACAGCAGAGGACTGGAAGCGGAGGTCAGTCTTGAAATCCTGAGCAATTTCACGCACCAGGCGCTGGAAAGGCAGTTTCCTGATAAGCAGCTCAGTGCTCTTCTGATAACGGCGGATCTCACGGAGAGCAACGGTTCCAGGCCTGTAACGGTGGGGTTTCTTGACACCTCCAGTGGCTGGAGCAGACTTGCGAGCTGCCTTTGTAGCAAGCTGCTTGCGGGGCGCCTTGCCACCAGTGGACTTGCGAGCCGTTTGCTTGGTACGTGCCATAGTTGTGGTAACAACAACTCACAACGAACACTCAGCTGAGTCTGCCCGCGCTATATATCTATATTTATAGAAAAGATGGGTGAAGGAAGAATAATATGAGTATAAGAGGATAGTGAGAAATAATGAAAGAAGTATAAGATTAAAGATGGTGGGCTGTCCACCTTGCTATTTTACTTATTGATGTTATACTGTGTATTATGTGTTTGTGAGAATGTTTGTGTTCTGTGTGCTGACTTCATGTGATGGCACGGGCCGCGATTGTTCTCCCTGTTACACCGCAGGCGAGTCGAGAGAGACTCTACCACTACTCCCTCGCCGACACCACACAACTCTTACCCCCTATAGGTAGGTCCCCGGGTGTCAGCGACTCAGGATGAGGTGCAACCCCCTCCCCATCTACCGCTTGCTGGGGGCCAGCAAGCCCTACCAGTGGCCAGTACCCCTCGGCTGTGCACTACGGTGTGGTGAACACCGGCTTGGCATACCGCCTCACCGCCGACTCAGGGCGCGGAGTGGGGAGAGAGGAGGCCAGCTACGAGTCCCATGTGAAGCATGTGTGTGTGTGTGTGCTGTTTAGAGTGTTGGAGTTACATAATATTCTTTCCTTTCCAGATGCCCCGTGTGTGCTGAGTTTTTGTGTTTGGCCATCTTCAGGAATACAGTGAGTAAAGGTAAGTGTTTTAAGGTGAGTATGTTTCCTTTATTTTCGGTTTGTTAATATATTGGGTTGGGTATTGTTTTGCATGCCTGTAGGCTGCTAGGGAAATCACGGGGGTATTTTACTATTTGATCTGAGTTGTCTTTTAGGCTTTGATAGTTAGGCAGGCCCAACTCATCAATTTTTTCCCAAATTGTCTTTGCTCTGTAGTGTAGACGTATATTGAGAGGTGCTGTTTTGGTGTGTATGTGTACTTGTTCTGTTGTCATGGTGTAAGGGTGTTTCTGATTTGTTGCAAATCTAAGTGCTTTGTTTTGAACTTTTTGAAGTTTGCTAATTTGGTTATTGCTCATTGTGTGCATAGGGATTGGAGGGTAATCAAGTATTGGTAGTATTAGTGCTTTTACTAAGTGTATTTTTATTTTCTCTGGCATGTTATGTAACTTGTAGAGTTTTTGTAGTGACGCTATTGCTATATTTTTACGCTCCTGTATATGTTTGTAGTAGCCACCTGTAGTTATGGTTAGACCAAGGCATTTGCCGGTACTTTTAAATTCTATTTCTTCTTCGTTAATGATGAGTGGAAAGGTAAGTTTTGCTCCAAGGTGCAGAGGGGTGAATTTATTAACATTGGTTTTTATTTTCCAGTTCCTTTCGTAGTTATTAATTGCTGTTATTGCTCTCTCTGTTTTTATATTGAGCATGTTCTTGGACCTTCCTGGGTAGCCAATTATTTGTGTTATGTCGTCTGCAAAACTGATGTTAAGGGTTTGTATAGGTTGTTGAATATCATTGGTGTAAATTGTGAAGAGTGTTGGTGACAGAACACTCCCTTGTGGTACACCGCAGTTTAAATTAAATGTAGGACCAATGTAATGATTAACTTTAATGGATGCTGTGCGATCAGATAAAAAGTCGCATAAAAATTTTTCTATTGTAATAGGGAGTTGTAGTTGTAGGATTTTATGCTTAAGACCGAGGTGCCAGACTTGATCAAAAGCTTTAGATATGTCTCTTAGTATGACTTGGCACTGGCCTTTATCTGATTTATTGTGTGCTATTTGTTCTGTGATGACTGCTAGTGCTTGTGTGGTGCCTCTATTACTACGAAAACCGAACTGGTAAGTGTTATATAAGTTATTAATTTCTAGGTGTGTTTTTAGCCTTGAATTTATCACTCGCTCAAGGAT
The DNA here is from genome assembly GCF_035594125.1 of Scylla paramamosain. Taxonomy (NCBI): domain Eukaryota; kingdom Metazoa; phylum Arthropoda; class Malacostraca; order Decapoda; family Portunidae; genus Scylla; species Scylla paramamosain. Next base: position 24,199,733 of record NC_087167.1, read on the forward strand.
TTTGCCTGGTACTTCTAATAGCGTTATTGGTCTGTAATTTTGAGCCTGTTGAGGGGATTTATTTTGTTTAGGGATTAGTCTGATGATTCCGTTTTTCCACTTGTCGGGAAAATAGCCTGCTGAGATAGTGCTGTTGAATATTTCTGTTAGTCTAATTATTGCTGTGTCTGGTAGGTGTGTTAAGATTGTTTTATTAATTCCACTTCGTCCCGGGCTAGTTCTTTTTAGCTGCTTTATGATGTTTTTTAATTCTTCTGTAGTTATTGTCGTGTCAGTGTGTTGTGTGTTGAGTCTGGTAATGTCAGAGTTATTGTAGGGAATTGTTCTGTGGGTGTTATTTCTGATGTTATGTAAGACAATCTCATTTTCCATGTGATCTTCCTCTCCATCCTCCTCTCCACTAAAGATTTCTTGCCAGTACTCTCTGTGTACTTCCTCTTTTTCTCTGTCGGTGTATACTTTGTTGTTATGTGTGTTCCTAATGTAGTGGGGTTCGTTCTCTCTGTTGCCTGTCAGTAGTTTAATTTTCTTCCAGAATGTTGTAGGATCTCTATAAGTGCTCGAAACTTCATTTATTAGTCTGTACCAGTGTTCTCTATTTTCCTGTATTAAAGCTTCGTGTAGTAGTGTTTGTAGTTGTTTGTAGTATCTGTAATTCTGATAGGACCAACCGTGTGCACGTGAGTAAGTCTGTAGTTCTGTAAAAAGTGTCTTAAGTAGTTTTGTTGTGTCTGTGTGTTTGGGTGATGGTAGACATTTGTAACGTGTAGTGGGTATGGCTTGTTGCATAGCTTGCTCTATTGCCTGGTGCCAGTTTTCAGTGGCAGTGTCTATTGTTTCAAGTGTTTCTTCGTGTAGTGTGTTTGTGTGTAGTGTGTTGGTGACATGTCTTTTAAATGTTTCCCAATTTGCTTTATTGTAGTTGGGTCTTGGTGGAGCTGGAATGAGTATAGGGGCTGTGGCTATTGTGTAAATTATTGGAATGTGATCGCTTGTGGTGAGGGGTCCTTCTACTGCATGTGTGTTGTGGTATGTGCGGTGGTTTGTAAGTATAATGTCTGGTGTTGTGCCTCTTCTGTGTGTATAATAAGTAGGAAAATCTGGTCCGACATGTTGTATTAGTCTGTTTTGTATTAAAGTGTTGATTTGTCTGCCTTTGTTGTTGCTGTGAGTGTATCCTAAGTTGGGGTGATTTGCATTTAAGTCAGCCAGCATGTATACTGGACAGGTACGTCTAAACAATTTAGTGAAGTCAGGTATGGGTATATATGTTCTTGATGGTGGTTGATATAAAGTTGAAATTATTATTTTTCCTGTGGTGGTACTTATTTCTACTGCAAGTAGATCTGATAGGAAATCATCAAGTAGTTTATATTGTATGTTCTTTTTTATTGCTATAGCTGTGCCATCTGACGCATTATTGAGGGTATTTTTCGTGTGTACTCTGTATCCAGGAATTTTCATTGGTGTGTTTTCTTGTATGCCGTGGCTGTTTATGAGTATTATTTCTGGGTCTATTATTCTGTATGTGTTGGAGAGTGATATTCGTCTGTTGTTCCAGTGTAGTACGTTGTGTTGTATTATCTTAATGTTTCTTAGAGCCATGTTGTTTGTGTGACTTTGTTGGTGTGTGTGTGAGTGTTTTTGTGTGTTACTGTGTGTTTTTTGTTTTTAGTTTTTGTGTTTGCCTAGCAACTGGAGACCTTTCATTGCACTGTCCTGTTCTTATTTTCCTGAATACACTGTCTTCCAGTATAGTGAAGCAGTCTTTCAACACTATATCACCTTTTTTGATTAGTCCTATCACTTCGTGAGATTTCATGGTTGGTTCATTGTAGGTGTATTTATATGTTCCATCCTCTATTCCTTTTATCAGATGACCCATTGTGATGTTTTTAGGCCATCCCTGGCTCTCTCTTGTTATTATTTTAAGTTCTATTTCATCGCTGTCAAGTTGTTTCTTTGTGTTTGTTTGTGTTTTTTGTTTGGTAGAAACTTGTTGGGTGTGTGTGTCTAGTGTTGTTACATTTTGTTGTTGATCTGTTTGTGTGTCTGTTAGTAGGTCTTCAGTTTCCATTAAGGATAGTTTTTCTGTGTCGGCTAGAAGTGAGAGGAGTTTTGAGGAATTAGGTGTCTTGGGTATTTTTATTTGAGGAAGTTTATTTTCCTTTAGAGTGGCATTAAGTTCTTTCTCATAGCTTCCTGGTTCTATTACATTCATTAGATGAGCGTGTATCATGCAAGAGTATATTTTGAAATGGTCTTCTCTGCTGATTTGTGTTGATGTGCTGTTATTCATTGTGGGGATGTTGTTTGTCTTTGTTATCTGGGAGTATGATGCTGTCTCCTTTTCTTCCTCTCTCTTCATCTTTATTACATCTTTTCTTATTTTGCATCTCATAGATAGTGTTCTGTGGTTTTCTCCACAATTGATGCATTTTTTGCTCTCTTTGTTGCATGATTTCCACGTGTGCCCTTCCTCGGCACACTCGGAACATATTTTATATTCTTTATGCTTTGTACAGTCTTTTGTGGTGTGAGATTCTATCATGTAGCATCTGAAGCATGTTTGGATGTGATAAAATTTATCTTGCTGGATTTGGTAATGTGGAATTTTCATGGAAAAAAGCTTTAGTCCATGTTCTGTAGCTTTAGAGGCATAGATTGCCTGAGAGAATGTTATTTTAATTGTTTTAGAGTTAGGGAACTTGAAAACATTATCAATATTGCCTTCCAGGAATGAATTTTGAGTATACAATTCATTTAATATGTCGTCTTCAGAGTTGTTGTAGATGTGTGCATTAACATTAAAGGCTATGACTGTTTTCTTTGCTTTCAGTTCTGGTGGTATTACTGGATTCATGTCTTCTTGGGAAAATTCTTCCTTAATCTTGTCCTTGAATATCTTTTCTTGCTCTTCATCTGACGAGACGATGATGAATCCATCTTGGACTGGAATTATGTTGGTAGGGAAGACATCATTGTTGCTGAGTATTGTTAGGAGAGTGTTCTTTCTTCGTGGATCTTGGCTGTTTGTTGTTTTTATTTTTACTCTCGCCATTTTTCACATGATAAAAACAATAATTCCTATAAGGGGGCCGAGGCCCGACAAAAACCCACAGCTAATAAATGGATAGAAAAAAAAGAAAGAGAAGGAGCCTGCCTATGTGGGGCAGTTTAGTCACCCAGCTCCTAAAAGCTGTCGTAATGGCCCTGCCCCACGACCTAGCCCTAGCAGAGATTTCCTCTGAAGGAGGGGAAAGGAAATATCAAGTTGGAGGTAAAGAGGGAGGCTTACCCAGCAGCCTTCTAAGCCAGAGCCAACAGATCCACCTAGTTACCGAGGGTCACTCTCGGGAACGTTCTGGGTCCGCTCACTGCAGTCTGGCAAAGAACGAAGCTGGGAGCAAGGAAGGGAAAAGGGAGGATGGCGAGGAACCACAGGGCGAGCTCTCAACCGGACAGGGAGAGCTCCGGTACACAGTGGGACCTGGGAAGGCAGCTGGTGTTCTTCCGTCTATGATCACCTAGCTCCTTGACTCGGTGGCGAGTAAGTACGAGGCGGCGAGAGCTGCTGTCCAGCACTTTCACTCAGCGTCCGAACGGTCTGCGTGCCGCTACTACCGTCTGCTGCCTCTGCCCGCGCTTACATATAACATAACATAACAAAGAGAGAAAAGATGGGGAGGGAGAAGTGGGGATAGTGGGAAGAATAGGGGGGTGATAAGAAGGGAATTGTAGTAGGAGAAATAGTCACTGGGGCTTGACCCAGGCGCAATTTGAATTAGGAGGGACATCTTTTTTTTATGTTTTTTATTTATTTATTTTTTTTTTTTAACGTGTTATATTCATTCTAAGATGGCCAGGAAGACAAGGGCTTTATCGGGGAAAGCAGGAGAGTCCTCCACCAACCGAGCAAGCCAAGCCCAACACAGCCACAGCCACGGACGCCGCCCACGCACCCAAATCCCCGGGCCAAACCACGCACAAGTTAGGGGCCAGACTATCCAGAGCCTGCATTATCAGGTTGTGAAAGAGGAGTGAAGGACAGTCAGAGTAAAAAGGGTTTTTTTGTGCTTTTTATTGGTTCAAAGAAGGACAGAGGAAGAATTGCATCCGTATAGCGGAGGGACCTACAGTTTTACGTGGGTTCCGAACCACGGATAGTAGTAGAGTGATTTGGTGATGGCCGGGATATTTATTGTATGATGTAATGTGGTGGGTGAAAAAAGCGGTGTTGGTCCTTTTTTCTTGTGTCCTGTGACTCGTCCTGCAAAAAGGCCACCCTGCTAAAAAAAAAAAAAAAAAAAAAAAAAAAAAAAAAAAAAATAAATAAATATATATATATATATATATATATATATATATATATATATATATATATATATATATATATATATATATATATATATATATATATATATATATATATACATATACATACATACATACATATATACATATATACATATACATACATATATACACATATATACATATACACATATACATACATATACATATATATATATATATATAAATATAATATAAAAAATGTCGTGGTGTTATACGAGTATGCATGGGGAGGGAGAGGATGGTTTGTGATAATGATTGACGTGATGGTAGGATGTGCAATGACAGAGGCTCGAAAAGGCTCCCTCACCGCAACGAGGGGTCAAATCTAATACCATCTGCCTGCACGCGGTAAGTCGCTGGTGGCGGGGGGTGAATGGGGATTCCTGCATGGATGCTTCCAGGGCCCCGCCCCACCATCTCTTGACTACCTTCCTGCCCAGCCCTTGCCGCACCCAACTACCTCTGTGTGGGGGGTGAAGTGGCTTCCACTGAATGGTGTGGTTACCGTCCCCATCATCAGTACTGGCCGCTCCTTAACTACCTCGGGGGGTACCGCTACCGGAACGTCATGCCGACGGCCGGGGGCCCCATTGCCGTGACGTCAGTGGGAGGAGTGCGGTTCGTGCTATCCCCGTCTCTCTGGAAGTGGTCCGGTGCCCTCTTGAAACCTAGGCTGCGAGGCAGGAAAATAATGTATAAAAAACAAAAATATGAATACAAAGCCATAAGACAAAAAATATGAAAAAACCACTAGGTGTTGGCACACGACCCCACTCCCTCGGTCAGAGGCATGGTATGTTAATGGCGGTGTTTTTTTGTCTAGTCCCTTTCCCAGGAGCGGTCCGGTGCCACCTTAAAACCTAGGCTGCGAGACAGAAAAATAATGCATAAAAACAAAAATATGAATACAAAACCATAAGACAAAAAATATGAAAAAACCACTAGGTGTTGGCACGCGGGCCCGCCCACGTGAACGAGAGAACGACGATGATGCCACTCAGACACCATGAGTGGTACAGAAAAAGGAGATAGTGAAGGGAAGAAAGGAGGAGTCCATTATTAGAAGACAGGTTCAGGAGGCACAGTGGGAGGATCAAGGAGATTGCAGTGCGGCAAGTGACGGAAAGCTGGGGGGAGGTTGGTAATGAAATTGTATGTGATTGTGTGTCTGTCGGAGAAGGAGCTTAGTTGTTTTTCGATTCTATTGTGGAGTGTTATGTTAAGAGGGGGGATGTTGGACTCCTCGTGAATGGAGAGAGAGGTTCTGAAGTCGAACCATTTCGTCCCAAGAGCGAAACGAATTGCTCGGTTTTGAACCTTCTGAAGTTTAGAGAGGTTGGAGGGAGCAGAGAGAGAGAGGGCAAGAGGGCAGTAGGTTAAGAGAGGGAGAATGAAAGCTTTGTAGAGGTGAAGTTTTGTTTTTGTGCTGCTGTCGCGAAATCTTTCCAGGTTGCTCAAGGCCTTGGCGGCTATGGTTGCTTTTTGTTTTATATGTATATTGAAGTTGAGGTGCTTATCTATGGTGAGGCCAAGCACTTTGTTGTTGTTACTGATGGGGATTGGGGTGGGGATTGGATCAATTCTGTTTAGTGAGATTTGGCGGGGCTGACTTCTTTTAATGTTGAAATAAGTGACTTTTGATTTTTCGGGATGGGAGAGAATTCGCCATTTCATCTCCCACAGGCCAGTCGCCATCAGTTCCCATTGAATTTTGTCGGTTAGGAGATCTAACGACCTGGCACGGGCCAATTGCGTTACATCGTCCGCGTATTGAATAGTTAGTGAGTCATTGTGGGCTGGGAGGGGTAGGTCAGCTGTGTACATGTTAAAAAGGGTTGGGGAGAGTACGGAGCCTTGTGGGACTCCAGCCTGAGGGGTAAAAAATGACGAAAAGGTGCCCTGGTGGCGGATTCTTGTCTGTCTCTCATCCAGAAAACTACACAAGATGCGTTGTGTTAGATAAGGGAGATTGAAGTTATTACAAATTTTATATTTTAAACCGGTGTGCCAAACGGTGTCAAAAGCTTTTTTGACATCTTTTGTCACGAGTGCTGTCTTGTAATATGGCTTGTTGAAATTTAGGTAGGCTACTATGCTGTTAAGGGCGTCCTCAGTTGAGGCGTTCCTCCGGAAACCGAACTGCTGTGGTGCCAGCAATCCGTTATCTTCGAGGAACGCTCTCAATCTTAAATTGATTAGACGCTCAAAAGTTTTTCCAAGAATTTCAAGTAGGCTTATGGGGCGATAGTTTTCTGGTAAGTGAGAGTTTTTTCCGGGCTTGGCAATTAGGGTGATGTTTGAAATTTTGAAAGCCTTTGGGAAGTATCCAGAGGCGAGGCAAGCATTGAATATTTTTGTCAGGCTGGATATGATTTCTGGAGGAAGGCTCCGCACCATTGGCCAGGTGACTCCTGAGGGGCCGGGGGCTCGCCGCGGAGTGTGCCTGAGCAACCTGGCGACATCTTCCTCCTCAATGGGTGTGATGAGAGGGTGTTGTGGGTCTAGTCGTGTTAAGTGTATAATGTTATGTGGTAGTGTGTTTGCTAGGTTTTGGCGCACAATATCGGTGATATGGTGTATGTGGGCAATACTGGGCTCATGAAGAGGGAGAGGGTGTGGTTGGAAGGAGTTACGCCAGTGTGTCTGGAAGGTGTTGGTGACCTGGTCTGGGTTGGTGACTCGATCACCGTTCACTAGGAGGTACTCGAATCTTTCCCGCTGGCTTCCCTTTAGCTTGTGCACCATGTGCCAGAACTGAGTAGGGTTTCTACAGCGAGCTCCGTCCATACGGGAGACTAGAGTCCTCCAGTGAGCGCTGTGATCATCCTGTAGGCTATTTAGTATGTGTGTGCGAAGGGTGCATAGGTCTCTGTAGATGGGAATGAGGCTGTTCATGTTTTTTAAAAAGCGTGTTCTGTAGCACACTAGTAGTCGTTGTGTTTTTATGGAGGGTCTGAAGTCTATGTGAATTGTGTGTTGTTTCTTTGGGGTGTGTCTGTTGGCTGATGTCAGGATGTCACTGTGTAGTTTCGCTAGGGCGCTGTCTATTTCTGTATATGGTTGGCCTTCGAGCTGTGTTGGTCGGTGTAGATCTGTAAGTGTTTCCCTGAATCCCTCCCAATCGGCGGAGGGGTAGTCGGGGACAGGTGGGGATGGGATAGATATGGGGTTGGAGGATATTTTTAGGATTATGGGAACGTGGTCTGAACCACAGAGGGGTCCTTGGGAGATGTGGTGGTGGAAAGGTAGGGACTGCCGATTGGAGAGAATGAGATCCGGCCTGCCATTCCCATTGTGGGTATAGCAGGTAGGAAAGTCAGGACCAAGGAAACGGAGGCGTTTTAGTTGTGTGAGTTGCAGAAGTTCGTGTCCGTGTTGGTTGTTCTTGTTATGTCGAAATGCTGTGTGACTGGCATTAAGGTCTGCCAGTATGTAGACTGGTAGGTTTGTGTGGTTGAAGAGATTGTTGAGGCTGGTGAGAGGGAGCCCAGTATCCGGTCTGCTGTACGTTGTGGCGATTAGAAATTGCCCGTGTTGTGTTTCGATCTTGGTGGCCAGGAAGTGAGCTGAAGGCCAGTCGGTTATGTGGATGTGTTTGATGGTACATTTTACCATGATAGCTACGCCATCATGGCGCGTACCTGTTGTGTAGCGTGTGTTGTATCCGTAAAGTTTGATGGGTTTAAGAGGTGTGCCTGTGTGGTTGAGAAGGACGATGTCTGGATCGATAGATCGAATTGCTTCTGAGATAAGGTGTCTGTTATTCCAGAAACCGCGACAGTTTAGTTGTACTACTGTGATCATTGTTGAGTGTGTTAGGTGTTTTTCCTACCCCTTAATGCGGTTCGTGTAGATGGGGGTGAAGGTTGGGGTTGGTTTGTGAGCAGGCGTTTTGTGTCAGTCTTTTTTGTGGTGTTGTTGGTTGTGTTGGTAGAAGTAATGGCACTGGTAATGGTAGTGGTAGGAGTGGATTGTGTTGGAGGGGACTTCTGGGGCTGCGATTCACCAGAAGCTGGGTCTTCTTCGGAGCCCATGTCCCTAGGTGAGAGGGAACTGGTGTCGTTGGGTGTGGTAAGTTCGGGTTGCTGAAGTGGGGGTGTTGGAGTGTGTATCTCTTCGTTTTGTTGGAAATGTTGTTTAAAGTGTTGTTGGTTGGTTTGTTGGAAGTTTGGTGGAAGCTTTATTGTGGGGCAACCGTTATATTCAAGCAGGGAATTCATGGTTTCAGCTTGCTTTTTTAAGTCGCCAAAAGAGGTCTGAATTGAATATTTTATGATAATTTCTGCAAGCAGAAGTTTCTCTGAGTTTGTGTTTGTGTTAGAAGTAGTTTGTGTGGAAGTATTGGGTGTGGTGGCTTGTGCATAGGTAGTTGTAATTGGGGTAGGTTTTGGAGAGTTTTGTTGTTGCTGACTCTCACGTTTTATGGGACATTTAAAGGAGACCGCTGTGTGTTCCCCTTCACAGTTTATGCATTTTAAGGTGGATGATTGACAGTTCTTGTAGTCGTGGCCCTTAGCTGCACACTTAGAGCAGATCTGTTCAGTGTCTTTGCACTGGTTAGTGCGGTGGCTGAATTTATAGCATTTGTAACACTGTGTAACCGGTCTGTATTCTTCAATATTAATGTTATAAGAAGGTACTATTTGCGAAAATATTTTGATGCCTTTATTTTTGATGAGGTCGGCCTGTTGTTTCGACCGGAGACGTATTTTAATCATGTGAGCTTTTGGGATTGCGTGTATTTCTTCAATTTGGGTTTCGTTTCTAGCTTCAATCTCCATTCGGAGATCGTCGTTAGTTTTTTTCAGTAAATAGTCGTCCACACGGCGGGCAAGGATGGTCCTGGCGGATATTTCCTCTGGAGACTCAACAAGCTCGAAACCTAGGAGTTTTAAGTTTTCGTTTGCCTGGTGAGTGGTGTGTCTTTCGCGATCAGCCTCACTGGCTAGACCAACGATAATGTAAGGGCCAGATTTAAAGCATTTTGTGTGGGGAACCTGGGTCCTGGTAAAAAAGGCATTGCTGAGGTCGGCAGGGATGTTGGCAGTTTTAATCCGGTACCTTATTGTCCGGTCAGGGGGGCGTGGGGCGGCCATCTTATCATAGGGCCGGGCCCTATGATGCTGCAGCCCTGTAGGAGAGAATCTGTGGTGGAAAAGTGTTATTAGGCGTGAGTGGCGCTACAGCCTTTTGGCGCTACAGCCTTTAGGGTGCTACAACCACGAGTGGCCTATAAACAACCTATTGTTGTTTCCTGTCGCCCTAGAACCTATATCCCGAGGGGGATCCTAGATGGAGAGAGGAGACCCTGAATATCTAGCCCTGAGGTAGGGATTGTACGTTCACGGGGTGTCTCTAGGCTGCTCTAGCCAACACTAGAGGCCCCGGTGGCTAAAGAGCGCGGAGCGGGCTTGCCTAAGGCCCGATCCTGACTCTGTCGCCGGTACGAACAAAAGAAAGGTGGAGTAGGAGGAACAGTTGGCAAAAGTCACTTATACCAGTGAGTTACTGCGATCTTCCAGCGATACCCTTAGGTGAGGCTCTCTCCACAGGGAACGTAGGGAAGACCGCGGCTCCTCGAAGTGACTGCCGGGTTGTCTATCGGTATTCTTTTTTGTCTAGCAGGCCAAAGCCTTTTTTTTTTTTTTTTTTTTTGTAGAGTCGTTGGAAGCGAAAATGCTCCTTTTTAGGCGGCTCGTGGGCGAGTGTGCCCGCGCTTCCCACAAAATCCCTTTATATATGAATCGGGTGGGCCCGACGACTCCAACCCTGCCTTGTGATTGGTCAGAAACGTCCAGTGAGGCTCATCGCCCACGCAGTCACCGCATGAAAGATGTGATCATTATTGTTAGTCTAATTCATTTTGTTCTTATTCTTATTCTTATTCTTATTCTTTCTTCCCTCATTCATAACAAATCTTGGAAAATATACAGCAGAACTGACATGTCATTTAAAATTCTAAGACAATTAGCAAGAAAGTTGTGATATTCTTATTTTTTTCATTCTTTTTATTCTATTTTTTTCTTATTCTTGTCATAATTAATATTGTTATCTTTATTATTTTCATTTTTTTTTATTATTCTTCCTTATCTTATTCTTATTTATCCTACTTTTAGAGAGATGAGGCTTGTGCGGTCACCCATCCAAGTTCTGCCCGGACCCCCTGCTTAACCTTGCTGATCCCGCCGTCAGCTGATTGGTCAAGAGCGGAGAACAAGGTGTTGGGAGGGCTTATTTCTCTTATTCTTATTCTTTCCTGTATTGTTGTTGCATTGTTGTGCTGAAAATGTTGGAAAATATGCACTAAAATTAACCCTTCATTCATAATTCTACGACAATTAGCAAGAGAGATATATTATTACTTTTTTCCCTTATTTTTGTTCTTTTTATTCTTAATCTTCTTTTTTTTTATTATAGTTGTTATTGTTATTTTATTATTTTCGTTTTTCGTTCATTCTCCTCATTCTTATTGCTATTTTTTTCTATTCTCAGAGAGATGAGGCTTTTGTGGTCACCCATCCAAGTTCTTCCCGGACCCCCTGCTTAACTGCGCTGATCCCGCCGTTAGCTAATTGGCCAAGACCGGAGAACTAGGTGTTGGGAGGCCTTCTTTCTATTATTCTTATTCTTTCTTCCCCCATTCATATCGTTGTATTGGAAATGTTGGAAAATATACAAAAGAATTCACCCTTCTATGACAATTAGGAAGAAAGACATGGGATGCTTTCTTTCTTTTTTTTTATATTCCTTTATTGTAATTTTTCTTATTCTTGTTATAATAATTCTTACTGTTATCTTTATTACTTAAAATTTTCGTTCATTCTCCCTATTCTTATTCTTATTTTTTTTATTTATTTATTTTTTTTTTTCAGACAGATGAGGCTTGTGTAGTCACCCATCCAAGTATTGCCCGAAACCCCTGCGTAATCTCAACGATTTCATTTGACAATACCTATTTACTTATTTATTTATTATTATATTTATTAAAAAAAAAAAAAAGAAGAAAAGAAGATGAAGAATAAGGTATGTAATCGAAATACTCTCTCTATACTGTAGCAATAGTTTAGCTGGATGTACTTGTATTGTGTCAAAAATACTTGCAATATCTGCAATTGTAACCTGCAGTGTCGGCATAATGCATAATTAAGCAATGAAAAGAAAAATTAATAAAAGAATAAATGAAAAAAAGAAAGAAAAAAAGATACAATTAACAATTAAATATATTAGCTAACCCTCTACGTTTCTTTATCACTGCAGAAAAATGGAAACATTTTAACGTAGACTTGTCAAAATTCAACTGAAATTAAGGGTTAAATAAGGATTGTCACCCCTTCCCCAGAGGATATTCATTGTCTTTTAATATATATATATATATATATATATATATATATATATATATATATATATATATATATATATATATATATATATATATATATATATATATATATATATATATATATATATATATATATATATTCTTTTTATTTAAAGTCTTATTTAGAGAGAGAGAGAGAGAGAGAGAGAGGTAACGTCCTTGAGGATAGCAGCTCGTCTACGCTCCGCTCAGTGATCAGCGTTAGAATGTAATTCCTCATTTCTTTAAAAAAAAAAAAAAAAAAAAAAAAACAGAAACTTTATTTAGGGGGCTTGCTGGAAACAAACTACAATGGAGGAAAGAACAATATGTCTGCTATATGACCCACCCAGTTAAATTTTCAAGAAGCAAACGCAAGTTGGAAAATACGAGGAAGATAAATTTTCATTTATATACGTTTTATGGTAATTTCTGCCACGCCTTCCTCTATTCATCAAACGTCACTGACACTTATTCCCTTTATTTTTTACTTTACAGAATCTTTTGTAGGGCAAGACTCTAGAGGATATGTGCTTTCATAAATTCTATAATGCTTTGCTTATCATAGAGACATAAAAAAAAAAAAATAATAATAATAAAAATAAATAAATTAATTAATTTAAAAAATCAAAATAAATAGATATATAAATTAATTAATTAATCAAATAAATTTCTATGCTTCACCTTTATAGCATTCGTATGAATGTCAAAACAAAACAAAAAATATAAATATAAATATTAACATGAAAAAAAAAAATTACTAAATATATGAAAAATAGCATTACTACTACTACTACTACTACTACTACTACTGCTACTACTACTACTATTTTTTTTTTTTTTTATGTAGGAAGGACACTGGCCAAGGGCAACAAAAATGTAATAAAAAAAATGCCCACTGAAATGCCAGTCCCATACAGGGGTCAAAGCAGTGGTCAAAAAATGATGAATAAGTGTCTTGAAACCTCCCTCTTGAAGGAATTCAAGTCATAGGAAGGTGGAAATACGGAAGCAGGCAGGGAGTTCCAGAGTTTACCAGAGAAAGGGATGAATGATTGAGAATACTAGTTAACTCTTGCGTTAGAGAAGTGGACAGAATAGAGGTGAGAGAAAGAAGAAAGTCTTGTGCAGCGAGGCCACGGAAGGAGGGGAGGCATGCAGTTAGCAAGATCAGAAGAGCAGTTAGCATGAAAATAGCGGTAGAAGACAGCTAGATATGCAACATTGCGGCGGTGAGAGAGAAGCTGAAGACAGTCAGTTAGAGGAGAGGAGTTGATGAGACGAAAAGCTTTTGATTCCACCCTGTCTAGAAAAGCAGTATGAGTGGAACCCCCCTCAG
>NC_087167.1:24217784-24232784 GCF_035594125.1 Scylla paramamosain
GTAACTCCTTCCAACCACACCCTCTCCCTCTTCATGAGCCCAGTATTGCCCACATACACCATATCACCGATATTGTGCGCCAAAACCTAGCAAACACACTACCACATAACATTATACACTTAACACGACTAGACCCACAACACCCTCTCATCACACCCATTGAGGAGGAAGATGTCGCCAGGTTGCTCAGGCACACTCCGCGGCGAGCCCCCGGCCCCTCAGGAGTCACCTGGCCAATGGTGCGGAGCCTTCCTCCAGAAATCATATCCAGCCTGACAAAAATATTCAATGCTTGCCTCGCCTCTGGATACTTCCCAAAGGCTTTCAAAATTTCAAACATCACCCTAATTGCCAAGCCCGGAAAAAACTCTCACTTACCAGAAAACTATCGCCCCATAAGCCTACTTGAAATTCTTGGAAAAACTTTTGAGCGTCTAATCAATTTAAGATTGAGAGCGTTCCTCGAAGATAACGGATTGCTGGCACCACAGCAGTTCGGTTTCCGGAGGAACGCCTCAACTGAGGACGCCCTTAACAGCATAGTAGCCTACCTAAATTTCAACAAGCCATATTACAAGACAGCACTCGTGACAAAAGATGTCAAAAAAGCTTTTGACACCGTTTGGCACACCGGTTTAAAATATAAAATTTGTAATAACTTCAATCTCCCTTATCTAACACAACGCATCTTGTGTAGTTTTCTGGATGAGAGACAGACAAGAATCCGCCACCAGGGCACCTTTTCGTCATTTTTTACCCCTCAGGCTGGAGTCCCACAAGGCTCCGTACTCTCCCCAACCCTTTTTAACATGTACACAGCTGACCTACCCCTCCCAGCCCACAATGACTCACTAACTATTCAATACGCGGACGATGTAACGCAATTGGCCCGTGCCAGGTCGTTAGATCTCCTAACCGACAAAATTCAATGGGAACTGATGGCGACTGGCCTGTGGGAGATGAAATGGCGAATTCTCTCCCATCCCGAAAAATCAAAAGTCACTTATTTCAACATTAAAAGAAGTCAGCCCCGCCAAATCTCACTAAACAGAATTGATCCAATCCCCACCCCAATCCCCATCAGTAACAACAACAAAGTGCTTGGCCTCACCATAGATAAGCACCTCAACTTCAATATACATATAAAACAAAAAGCAACCATAGCCGCCAAGGCCTTGAGCAACCTGGAAAGATTTCGCGACAGCAGCACAAAAACAAAACTTCACCTCTACAAAGCTTTCATTCTCCCTCTCTTAACCTACTGCCCTCTTGCCCTCTCTCTCTCTGCTCCCTCCAACCTCTCTAAACTTCAGAAGGTTCAAAACCGAGCAATTCGTTTCGCTCTTGGGACGAAATGGTTCGACTTCAGAACCTCTCTCTCCATTCACGAGGAGTCCAACATCCCCCCTCTTAACATAACACTCCACAATAGAATCGAAAAACAACTAAGCTCCTTCTCCGACAGACACACAATCACATACAATTTCATTACCAACCTCCCCCCAGCTTTCCGTCACTTGCCGCACTGCAATCTCCTTGATCCTCCCACTGTGCCTCCTGAACCTGTCTTCTAATAATGGACTCCTCCTTTCTTCCCTTCACTATCTCCTTTTTCTGTACCACTCATGGTGTCTGAGTGGCATCATCGTCGTTCTCCTCGTTCACGTGGGCGGGCCCGCGTGCCAACACCTAGTGGTTTTTTCATATTTTTTGTCTTATGGTTTTGTATTCATATTTTTGTTTTTATGCATTATTTTTCTGTCTCGCAGCCTAGGTTTTAAGGTGGCACCGGACCGCTCCTGGGAAAGGGACTAGACAAAAAAACACCACCATTAACATACCATGCCTCTGACCGAGGGAGTGGGGTCGTGTGCCAACACCTAGTGGTTTTTTCATATTTTTTGTCTTATGGCTTTGTATTCATATTTTTGTTTTTTATACATTATTTTCCTGCCTCGCAGCCTAGGTTTCAAGAGGGCACCGGACCACTTCCAGAGAGACGGGGATAGCACGAACCGCACTCCTCCCACTGACGTCACGGCAATGGGGCCCCCGGCCGTCGGCATGACGTTCCGGTAGCGGTACCCCCCGAGGTAGTTAAGGAGCGGCCAGTACTGATGATGGGGACGGTAACCACACCATTCAGTGGAAGCCACTTCACCCCCCACACAGAGGTAGTTGGGTGCGGCAAGGGCTGGGCAGGAAGGTAGTCAAGAGATGGTGGGGCGGGGCCCTGGAAGCATCCATGCAGGAATCCCCATTCACCCCCCGCCACCAGCGACTTACCGCGTGCAGGCAGATGGTATTAGATTTGACCCCTCGTTGCGGTGAGGGAGCCTTTTCGAGCCTCTGTCATTGCACATCCTACCATCACGTCAATCATTATCACAAACCATCCTCTCCCTCCCCATGCATATAACACCACGACATTTTTTATATTCACTTTTTTTTTTTTTTTTTTTTTTTTTTTTTTTTTTTTTTTTTTTTTTTTTTTTTTTTTTTTAGCAGGGTGGCCTTTTTGCAGGACGAGTCACAGGACAGGACACAAGAAAAAAGGACCAACACCGCTTTTTTCATCCACCACATTACATCATACAATAAATATCCCGGCCATCACCAAATCACTCTACTACTATCCGTGGTTCGGAACCCACGTAAAACTGTAGGTCCCTCCGCTATACGGATGTAATTCTTCCTCTGTCCTTCTTTGAACCAATAAAAAGCACAAAAAAACCCTTTTTACTCTGACTGTCCTTCACTCCTCTTTCACAACCTGATAATGCAGGCTCTGGATAGTCTGGCCCCCAACTTGTGCGTGGTTTGGCCCGGGGATTTGGGTGCGTGGGCGGCGTCCGTGGCTGTGGCTGTGTTGGGCTTGGCTTGCTCGGTTGGTGGAGGACTCTCCTGCTTTCCCCGATAAAGCCCTTGTCTTCCTGGCCATCTTAGAATGAATATAACACGTTAAAAAAAAAAAAAAAAAAAAAAAAAAAAAAGATGTCCCTCCTAATTCAAATTGCGCCTGGGTCAAGCCCCAGTGACTATTTCTCCTACTACAATTCCCTTCTTATCACCCCCATATTCTTCCCACTATCCCCACTTCTCCCTCCACATCTTTTCTCTCTTTGTTATGTTATGTTATGTTATGTTATTTTGAGGCACATTCGTGAGCTTCCTGTTAGACCGTTCGGACGTCGTACTAGCAGCTCTCATCACCATGACTGGCCGCGGCAAGGGAGGCAAGGGTCTTGGAAAGGGAGGCGCCAAGCGTCACCGTAAGGTTCTGCGTGATAACATCCAGGGAATCACCAAGCCTGCTATCCGTCGTCTAGCTCGCCGAGGTGGCGTCAAGCGCATCTCTGGTCTCATCTACGAGGAGACTCGTGGGGTGCTCAAGGTGTTCCTTGAGAACGTTATCAGGGATGCTGTCACCTATACCGAGCACGCCAAGCGTAAGACCGTTACTGCCATGGACGTTGTCTACGCCCTCAAGCGTCAGGGCCGTACCCTGTACGGATTTGGTGGTTAAATCGCTCCATTATTGAGATGGTGCCAGCTATTCAGCTTGCATTATCATCATTGAATAACATCATCTCCCGGACCTTTTTAAGGTCCACAAACATGAAAAGAAAGAAGGACCATAGACTACTATTATTACTACTACTTTCTCATAACCATGTTCACTATCACTATCTGAGCTAAGAAAAGAAACCATTATTAATTATAACCATCTTTCTCACTTCATCAGGTCTTCTCCAAGTATTATTATTATTATTATTATTATTATTATTATTATTATTATTATCATTATTATTATTATTATTATTATTATTATTATTATTATTATTATTATTATCATTGACTTATTTCAATGATCACGCCCCTCATCGTTCTCAGTTTCTCATAAAACAAAATATACATTGAGATGAAAAAGACGCTCAACATATCACAATAGGCAACACATCTAATCAACTCTCCACTGTGACACACAGCAGGTACATTAGTAGAAATATAGTATACATATTTATTCTCGGTCACTTGCGTGCCTGACTAAATAATAATAATAATAATAACAAATAACTAACTCGAAAATAAATACACTACTTGCTTATTATTGATATACCAGTATAGTCTACACAACTCTCTAGATGTTTGAACGTGTGGCTCCGAAGAGGAGCCGGATTGATGGTGATATTGGCTGAAGGGGAGGGAGGCCCTTTATTTACTTCTTCTCAGTCTTCTTGGGAAGGAGCACGGCCTGAATGTTGGGCAGCACGCCACCCTGTGCAATGGTGACTCCGGAGAGGAGCTTGTTAAGTTCCTCGTCGTTGCGGATGGCCAGCTGCAGGTGACGTGGGATGATGCGAGTCTTCTTGTTGTCACGGGCGGCATTGCCGGCAAGCTCAAGGACTTCAGCAGCCAGGTACTCCATAACTGCCGCAAGGTACACGGGGGCACCAGCACCCACGCGCTCGGCGTAGTTGCCTTTCCTTAGAAGGCGATGAATCCTGCCGACCGGGAACTGGAGTCCAGCACGACTGGAACGGGACTTTGACTTTCCCTTCACCTTTCCTCCCTTGCCGCGTCCAGACATGATAATGGATGTTGTGGTAGTAGTAGTAGTAGTAGTAGTTGTTGTTGTTGGTGATAAATGAGGAGCGCGAGTACTCTAACCTCGTCGGTAGCTCTGCGAGCAAGTAGTGAATTTTGGGAAAAACGGCTATATATACGCGAGATCAGATCGGCCCAGAGCGCGTCTGGACCAATCAGGACGCTCGCTGAGGTGGCGACTCCTGATCCTGAGTAGGCACGCTAATATATATACCACTTTTCAACTGAGAAAACGCACACTCGTTCTCACAGCAGTACGGCGACACTATGCCTCCCAAAGCATCAGGAAAGGCTGCCAAGAAAGCTGGCAAGGCACAGAAGGCCATTGCCAAGGGCGACAAGAAGAAGAAGCGCAGGAGGAAGGAGAGCTACTCCATCTACATCTACAAGGTGCTCAAGCAAGTCCACCCAGACACTGGCGTGTCCTCCAAGGCCATGTCAATCATGAACTCGTTCGTGAATGACATTTTCGAGCGCATCGCTGCCGAGGCATCCCGCCTGGCACACTATAACAAGCGCTCCACCATCACCAGCCGGGAAATCCAGACCGCTGTCCGTCTTCTTCTGCCTGGTGAACTGGCAAAACACGCTGTTTCTGAAGGCACCAAGGCTGTTACCAAGTATACCTCCTCCAAGTAAACAGGCGGCCAGTATACTGCTGCCAGTATAAAATAATACCCGGCTCCATTGGAGCCACACTTGAAAAGGAAAAAAGATACGATATAGACAAATGCATTATTATTATAATTATTGTTATTATTATTAATATTATTATTATTATTATTTTTATTATTATTATTATTATTATTATTATTATTATTATTATTATTATCATTATTAATAATATTAATATTGTTGTTTTTATTATGATTATTATTATAATAATTATTGTATCATTATTATTATTATTATTATTATTATTATTATTATTATTATTATTATTATTATTATTATGCTTATTATTATCGTGATTATTATTCTGTGGAGATAAAGAAAAGATAAAAAAAAAATAGAGATAAAGAAAGATAAAAATTCTCCCAAGTGAAAGAGATATGGCCATGGAAGAGGGAATAATAATAATAATATAAAAAAAAAAAAAGGGGGGAAGGATATTGAGTTGAAAGTCGATACCTGATACTGAAAGATGGAAAATAAATATTTTCTTCCACAAAACCAAACAGATTGTCTATGAAAATTCTTTAATGAAAGAGATGTTTGGCCCTAAAAAGGGCCTAGATATTGCTGTTATGAAGATCATTCGTGGATGACTTCTTAGGCACGCTCGCCACGGATGCGACGAGCCAGTTGGATGTCCTTTGGCATGATAGTCACGCGCTTGGCATGGATGGCGCACAGGTTGGTATCCTCAAACAGACCCACGAGGTAAGCCTCGGAAGCTTCCTGGAGAGCCATGACAGCAGAGGACTGGAAGCGGAGGTCAGTCTTGAAATCCTGAGCAATTTCACGCACCAGGCGCTGGAAAGGCAGTTTCCTGATAAGCAGCTCAGTGCTCTTCTGATAACGGCGGATCTCACGGAGAGCAACGGTTCCAGGCCTGTAACGGTGGGGTTTCTTGACACCTCCAGTGGCTGGAGCAGACTTGCGAGCTGCCTTTGTAGCAAGCTGCTTGCGGGGCGCCTTGCCACCAGTGGACTTGCGAGCCGTTTGCTTGGTACGTGCCATAGTTGTGGTAACAACAACTCACAACGAACACTCAGCTGAGTCTGCCCGCGTAACATAACATAACAAAGAGAGAAAAGATGGGGAGGGAGAAGTGGGGATAGTGGGAAGAATAGGGGGGTGATAAGAAGGGAATTGTAGTAGGAGAAATAGTCACTGGGGCTTGACCCAGGCGCAATTTGAATTAGGAGGGACATCTTTTTTTTATGTTTTTTATTTATTTATTTATTTTTTTTTTTAACGTGTTATATTCATTCTAAGATGGCCAGGAAGACAAGGGCTTTATCGGGGAAAGCAGGAGAGTCCTCCACCAACCGAGCAAGCCAAGCCCAACACAGCCACAGCCACGGACGCCGCCCACGCACCCAAATCCCCGGGCCAAACCACGCACAAGTTAGGGGCCAGACTATCCAGAGCCTGCATTATCAGGTTGTGAAAGAGGAGTGAAGGACAGTCAGAGTAAAAAGGTTTTTTTTGTGCTTTTTATTGGTTCAAAGAAGGACAGAGGAAGAATTGCATCCGTATAGCGGAGGGACCTACAGTTTTACGTGGGTTCCGAACCACGGATAGTAGTAGAGTGATTTGGTGATGGCCGGGATATTTATTGTATGATGTAATGTGGTGGGTGAAAAAAGCGGTGTTGGTCCTTTTTTCTTGTGTCCTGTGACTCGTCCTGCAAAAAGGCCACCCTGCTAAAAAAAAAAAAAAAAAAAAAAAAAAAAAAAAAAAAAAAAAAAAAAAAAAAAAAAATATATATATATAAATATATATATATATATATACATATATATATACATACACATACATATACATACATACATACATATATACATATATATATATATATACACATATATATATATATATATATATATATATATATATATATATATATATATATATATATATATATATATATATATATATATATATACATATATACACATACATACATATACACACACACATACATATACACATATACATATATATATATAAATATAATATAAAAAATGTCGTGGTGTTATATGCATGGGGAGGGAGAGGATGGTTTGTGATAATGATTGACGTGATGGTAGGATGTGCAATGACAGAGGCTCGAAAAGGCTCCCTCACCGCAACGAGGGGTCAAATCTAATACCATCTGCCTGCACGCGGTAAGTCGCTGGTGGCGGGGGGTGAATGGGGATTCCTGCATGGATGCTTCCAGGGCCCCGCCCCACCATCTCTTGACTACCTTCCTGCCCAGCCCTTGCCGCACCCAACTACCTCTGTGTGGGGGGTGAAGTGGCTTCCACTGAATGGTGTGGTTACCGTCCCCATCATCAGTACTGGCCGCTCCTTAACTACCTCGGGGGGTACCGCTACCGGAACGTCATGCCGACGGCCGGGGGCCCCATTGCCGTGACGTCAGTGGGAGGAGTGCGGTTCGTGCTATCCCCGTCTCTCTGGAAGTGGTCCGGTGCCCTCTTGAAACCTAGGCTGCGAGGCAGGAAAATAATGTATAAAAAACAAAAATATGAATACAAAGCCATAAGACAAAAAATATGAAAAAACCACTAGGTGTTGGCACACGACCCCACTCCCTCGGTCAGAGGCATGGTATGTTAATGGCGGTGTTTTTTTGTCTAGTCCCTTTCCCAGGAGCGGTCCGGTGCCACCTTAAAACCTAGGCTGCGAGACAGAAAAATAATGCATAAAAACAAAAATATGAATACAAAACCATAAGACAAAAAATATGAAAAAACCACTA
The DNA here is from genome assembly GCF_035594125.1 of Scylla paramamosain. Taxonomy (NCBI): domain Eukaryota; kingdom Metazoa; phylum Arthropoda; class Malacostraca; order Decapoda; family Portunidae; genus Scylla; species Scylla paramamosain. The sequence goes on from NC_087167.1 coordinate 24,225,826, forward strand.
GGTGTTGGCACGCGGGCCCGCCCACGTGAACGAGAGAACGACGATGATGCCACTCAGACACCATGAGTGGTACAGAAAAAGGAGATAGTGTAGGGAAGAAAGGAGGAGTCCATTATTAGAAGACAGGTTCAGGAGGCACAGTGGGAGGATCAAGGAGATTGCAGTGCGGCAAGTGACGGAAAGCTGGGGGGAGGTTGGTAATGAAATTGTATGTGATTGTGTGTCTGTCGGAGAAGGAGCTTAGTTGTTTTTCGATTCTATTGTGGAGTGTTATGTTAAGAGGGGGGATGTTGGACTCCTCGTGAATGGAGAGAGAGGTTCTGAAGTCGAACCATTTCGTCCCAAGAGCGAAACGAATTGCTCGGTTTTGAACCTTCTGAAGTTTAGAGAGGTTGGAGGGAGCAGAGAGAGAGAGGGCAAGAGGGCAGTAGGTTAAGAGAGGGAGAATGAAAGCTTTGTAGAGGTGAAGTTTTGTTTTTGTGCTGCTGTCGCGAAATCTTTCCAGGTTGCTCAAGGCCTTGGCGGCTATGGTTGCTTTTTGTTTTATATGTATATTGAAGTTGAGGTGCTTATCTATGGTGAGGCCAAGCACTTTGTTGTTGTTACTGATGGGGATTGGGGTGGGGATTGGATCAATTCTGTTTAGTGAGATTTGGCGGGGCTGACTTCTTTTAATGTTGAAATAAGTGACTTTTGATTTTTCGGGATGGGAGAGAATTCGCCATTTCATCTCCCACAGGCCAGTCGCCATCAGTTCCCATTGAATTTTGTCGGTTAGGAGATCTAACGACCTGGCACGGGCCAATTGCGTTACATCGTCCGCGTATTGAATAGTTAGTGAGTCATTGTGGGCTGGGAGGGGTAGGTCAGCTGTGTACATGTTAAAAAGGGTTGGGGAGAGTACGGAGCCTTGTGGGACTCCAGCCTGAGGGGTAAAAAATGACGAAAAGGTGCCCTGGTGGCGGATTCTTGTCTGTCTCTCATCCAGAAAACTACACAAGATGCGTTGTGTTAGATAAGGGAGATTGAAGTTATTACAAATTTTATATTTTAAACCGGTGTGCCAAACGGTGTCAAAAGCTTTTTTGACATCTTTTGTCACGAGTGCTGTCTTGTAATATGGCTTGTTGAAATTTAGGTAGGCTACTATGCTGTTAAGGGCGTCCTCAGTTGAGGCGTTCCTCCGGAAACCGAACTGCTGTGGTGCCAGCAATCCGTTATCTTCGAGGAACGCTCTCAATCTTAAATTGATTAGACGCTCAAAAGTTTTTCCAAGAATTTCAAGTAGGCTTATGGGGCGATAGTTTTCTGGTAAGTGAGAGTTTTTTCCGGGCTTGGCAATTAGGGTGATGTTTGAAATTTTGAAAGCCTTTGGGAAGTATCCAGAGGCGAGGCAAGCATTGAATATTTTTGTCAGGCTGGATATGATTTCTGGAGGAAGGCTCCGCACCATTGGCCAGGTGACTCCTGAGGGGCCGGGGGCTCGCCGCGGAGTGTGCCTGAGCAACCTGGCGACATCTTCCTCCTCAATGGGTGTGATGAGAGGGTGTTGTGGGTCTAGTCGTGTTAAGTGTATAATGTTATGTGGTAGTGTGTTTGCTAGGTTTTGGCGCACAATATCGGTGATATGGTGTATGTGGGCAATACTGGGCTCATGAAGAGGGAGAGGGTGTGGTTGGAAGGAGTTACGCCAGTGTGTCTGGAAGGTGTTGGTGACCTGGTCTGGGTTGGTGACTCGATCACCGTTCACTAGGAGGTACTCGAATCTTTCCCGCTGGCTTCCCTTTAGCTTGTGCACCATGTGCCAGAACTGAGTAGGGTTTCTACAGCGAGCTCCGTCCATACGGGAGACTAGAGTCCTCCAGTGAGCGCTGTGATCATCCTGTAGGCTATTTAGTATGTGTGTGCGAAGGGTGCATAGGTCTCTGTAGATGGGAATGAGGCTGTTCATGTTTTTTAAAAAGCGTGTTCTGTAGCACACTAGTAGTCGTTGTGTTTTTATGGAGGGTCTGAAGTCTATGTGAATTGTGTGTTGTTTCTTTGGGGTGTGTCTGTTGGCTGATGTCAGGATGTCACTGTGTAGTTTCGCTAGGGCGCTGTCTATTTCTGTATATGGTTGGCCTTCGAGCTGTGTTGGTCGGTGTAGATCTGTAAGTGTTTCCCTGAATCCCTCCCAATCGGCGGAGCGGTAGTCGGGGACAGGTGGGGATGGGATAGATATGGGGTTGGAGGATATTTTTAGGATTATGGGAACGTGGTCTGAACCACAGAGGGGTCCTTGGGAGATGTGGTGGTGGAAAGGTAGGGACTGCCGATTGGAGAGAATGAGATCCGGCCTGCCATTCCCATTGTGGGTATAGCAGGTAGGAAAGTCAGGACCAAGGAAACGGAGGCGTTTTAGTTGTGTGAGTTGCAGAAGTTCGTGTCCGTGTTGGTTGTTCTTGTTATGTCGAAATGCTGTGTGACTGGCATTAAGGTCTGCCAGTATGTAGACTGGTAGGTTTGTGTGGTTGAAGAGATTGTTGAGGCTGGTGAGAGGGAGCCCAGTATCCGGTCTGCTGTACGTTGTGGCGATTAGAAATTGCCCGTGTTGTGTTTCGATCTTGGTGGCCAGGAAGTGAGCTGAAGGCCAGTCGGTTATGTGGATGTGTTTGATGGTACATTTTACCATGATAGCTACGCCATCATGGCGCGTACCTGTTGTGTAGCGTGTGTTGTATCCATAAAGTTTGATGGGTTTAAGAGGTGTGCCTGTGTGGTTGAGAAGGACGATGTCTGGATCGATAGATCGAATTGCTTCTGAGATAAGGTGTCTGTTATTCCAGAAACCGCGACAGTTTAGTTGTACTACTGTGATCATTGTTGAGTGTGTTAGGTGTTTTTCCTACCCCGCCCGCGCTTCCCACAAAATCCCTTTATATATGAATCGGGTGGGCCCGACGACTCCAACCCTGCCTTGTGATTGGTCAGAAACGTCCAGTGAGGCTCATCGCCCACGCAGTCACCGCATGAAAGATGTGATCATTATTGTTAGTCTAATTCATTTTGTTCTTATTCTTATTCTTATTCTTATTCTTTCTTCCCTCATTCATAACAAATCTTGGAAAATATACAGCAGAACTGACATGTCATTTAAAATTCTAAGACAATTAGCAAGAAAGTTGTGATATTCTTATTTTTTTCATTCTTTTTATTCTATTTTTTTCTTATTCTTGTCATAATTAATATTGTTATCTTTATTATTTTCATTTTTTTTTTTTATTCTTCCTTATCTTATTCTTATTTATCCTACTTTTAGAGAGATGAGGCTTGTGCGGTCACCCATCCAAGTTCTGCCCGGACCCCCTGCTTAACCTTGCTGATCCCGCCGTCAGCTGATTGGTCAAGAGCGGAGAACAAGGTGTTGGGAGGGCTTATTTCTCTTATTCTTATTCTTTCCTGTATTGTTGTTGCATTGTTGTGCTGAAAATGTTGGAAAATATGCACTAAAATTAACCCTTCATTCATAATTCTACGACAATTAGCAAGAGAGATATATTATTACTTTTTTCCCTTATTTTTGTTCTTTTTATTCTTAATCTTCTTTTTTTTATTATAGTTGTTATTGTTATTTTATTATTTTCGTTTTTCGTTCATTCTCCTCATTCTTATTGCTATTTTTTTCTATTCTCAGAGAGATGAGGCTTTTGTGGTCACCCATCCAAGTTCTTCGAGGACCCCCTGCTTAACTGCGCTGATCCCGCCGTTAGCTAATTGGCCAAGACCGGAGAACTAGGTGTTGGGAGGCCTTCTTTCTATTATTCTTATTCTTTCTTCCCCCATTCATATCGTTGTATTGGAAATGTTGGAAAATATACAAAAGAATTCACCCTTCTATGACAATTAGGAAGAAAGACATGGGATGCTTTCTTTCTTTTTTTTTATATTCCTTTATTGTAATTTTTCTTATTCTTGTTATAATAATTCTTACTGTTATCTTTATTACTTAAAATTTTCGTTCATTCTCCCTATTCTTATTCTTATTTTTTTTATTTATTTATTTTTTTTTTTCAGACAGATGAGGCTTGTGTAGTCACCCATCCAAGTATTGCCCGAAACCCCTGCGTAATCTCGACGATTTCATTTGACAATACCTATTTACTTATTTATTTATTATTATATTTATAAAAAAAAAAAAAAGAAGAAAAGAAGATGAAGAATAAGGTATGTAATCGAAATACTCTCTCTATACTGTAGCAATAGTTTAGCTGGATGTACTTGTATTGTGTCAAAAATACTTGCAATATCTGCAATTGTAACCTGCAGTGTCGGCATAATGCATAATTAAGCAATGAAAAGAAAAATTAATAAAAGAATAAATGAAAAAAAGAAAGAAAAAAAGATACAATTAACAATTAAATATATTAGCTAACCCTCTACGTTTCTTTATCACTGCAGAAAAATGGAAACATTTTAACGTAGACTTGTCAAAATTCAACTGAAATTAAGGGTTAAATAAGGATTGTCACCCCTTCCCCAGAGGATATTCATTTTTTTTTATATATATATATATATATATATATATATATATATATATATATATATATATATATATATATATATATATATATATATATATATATATATATATATATATATATATATATATATATATATATATATATATATATATATATATATATATTCTTTTTATTTAAAGTCTTATTTAGAGAGAGAGAGAGAGAGAGAGAGAGGTAACGTCCTTGAGGATAGCAGCTCGTCTACGCTCCGCTCAGTGATCAGCGTTAGAATGTAATTCCTCATTTCTTTAAAAAAAAAAAAAAAAAAAAAAAAAAACAGAAACTTTATTTAGGGGGCTTGCTGGAAACAAACTACAATGGAGGAAAGAACAATATGTCTGCTATATGACCCACCCAGTTAAATTTTCAAGAAGCAAACGTAAGTTGGAAAATACGAGGAAGATAAATTTTCATTTATATACGTTTTATGGTAATTTCTGCCACGCCTTCCTCTATTCATCAAACGTCACTGACACTTATTCCCTTTATTTTTTACTTTACAGAATCTTTTGTAGGGCAAGACTCTAGAGGATATGTGCTTTCATAAATTCTATAATGCTTTGCTTATCATAGAGACATAAAAAAAAAAAAATAATAATAATAAAAATAAATAAATTAATTAATTTAAAAAATCAAAATAAATAGATATATAAATTAATTAATTAATCAAATAAATTTCTATGCTTCACCTTTATAGCATTCGTATGAATGTCAAAACAAAACAAAAAATATAAATATAAATATTAACATGAAAAAAAAAATTACTAAATATATGAAAAATAGCATTACTACTACTACTACTACTACTACTACTACTGCTACTATTACTACTATTTTTTTTTTTTTTTATGTAGGAAGGACACTGGCCAAGGGCAACAAAAATGTAATAAAAAAAATGCCCACTGAAATGCCAGTCCCATACAGGGGTCAAAGCAGTGGTCAAAAAATGATGAATAAGTGTCTTGAAACCTCCCTCTTGAAGGAATTCAAGTCATAGGAAGGTGGAAATACGGAAGCAGGCAGGGAGTTCCAGAGTTTACCAGAGAAAGGGATGAATGATTGAGAATACTAGTTAACTCTTGCGTTAGAGAAGTGGACAGAATAGAGGTGAGAGAAAGAAGAAAGTCTTGTGCAGCGAGGCCACGGAAGGAGGGGAGGCATGCAGTTAGCAAGATCAGAAGAGCAGTTAGCATGAAAATAGCGGTAGAAGACAGCTAGATATGCAACATTGCGGCGGTGAGAGAGAAGCTGAAGACAGTCAGTTAGAGGAGAGGAGTTGATGAGACGAAAAGCTTTTGATTCCACCCTGTCTAGAAAAGCAGTATGAGTGGAACCCTCCTCAGACATGTGAAGCATACTCCATACATGGACGGATAAGGCCTTTGTACAGAGTTAGCAGCTGGGGGGGTGAGAAAAACTGGCGGAGACGTCTCAGAACACCTAACTTCATAAAAGCTGTTTTAGCTAGAGATGAGATGTGAAGTTTCCAGTTCAGATTATAAGTAAAGGACAGACCGAGGATGTTCAATGTAGAAGAGGGGGACAGTTGAGTGTCATTGAAGAAGAGGGGATAGTTGTCTGGAAGGTTGTGTCGAGTTGATAGATGGAGGAATTGATTTTTTGAGGCATTGAACAATATCAAGTTTGTTCTGCCCCAATGAGAAATTTTAGAAAGATCAGAAGTCAGGCGTTCTGTGGCTTCCCTGCGTGATATGTTTACCTCCTGAAGGGTTGGACGTCTATGAAAAGACGTGGAAAAGTGCAGGGTGGTATCTTCAGCGTAGGAGTGGATAGGACAAGAAGTTTGGTTTAGAAGATCATTAATGAATAATAAGAAGAGAGTGGGTGACAGGACAGAACCCTGAGGAACACCACTGTTAATTGATTTAGGAGAAGAACAGTGACCGTCTACCACAGCAGCAATAGAACGGTCAAAAAGGAAACTTGAGATGAAGTAAACAGAGAGAAGGATAGAAACCGTAGGAGGGTAGTTTGGAAATCAAAGCTTTGTGCCAGACTCTATCAAAAGCTTTTGATAATTATGTCCAAGGCAACAGCAAAAGTTTCACCAAAATCTCTAAAAGAGGATGACCAAGACTCAGTAAGGAAAGCCAGAAGATCACCAGTAGAGCGGCCTTGACGGAACCCATACTGGCGATCAGATAGAAGGTTGTGGAGTGATAGATGTTTAAGAATCTTCCTGTTGAAGATAGATTCAAAAACTTTAGATAGGCAGGAAATTAAAGCAATAGGATGGTAGTTTGAGGGATTAGAACGGTCACCCTTTTTAGGAACAGGTTGAATGTAAGTAAACTTCCAGCAAGAAGGAAAGGTAGTGTTGACAGACAGAGCTGAAAGAATTTGAATAGGCAAGGTGCAAGCATGGAGGCATTGTTTCGG
>NC_087167.1:24237784-24242784 GCF_035594125.1 Scylla paramamosain
ATAACTGCCGCAAGGTACACGGGGGCACCAGCACCCACGCGCTCGGCGTAGTTGCCTTTCCTTAGAAGGCGATGAATCCTGCCGACCGGGAACTGGAGTCCAGCACGACTGGAACGGGACTTTGACTTTCCCTTCACCTTTCCTCCCTTGCCGCGTCCAGACATGATAATGGATGTTGTGGTAGTAGTAGTAGTAGTAGTAGTTGTTGTTGTTGGTGATAAATGAGGAGCGCGAGTACTCTAACCTCGTCGGTAGCTCTGCGAGCAAGTAGTGAATTTTGGGAAAAACGGCTATATATACGCGAGATCAGATCGGCCCAGAGCGCGTCTGGACCAATCAGGACGCTCGCTGAGGTGGCGACTCCTGATCCTGAGTAGGCACGCTAATATATATACCACTTTTCAACTGAGAAAACGCACACTCGTTCTCACAGCAGTACGGCGACACTATGCCTCCCAAAGCATCAGGAAAGGCTGCCAAGAAAGCTGGCAAGGCACAGAAGGCCATTGCCAAGGGCGACAAGAAGAAGAAGCGCAGGAGGAAGGAGAGCTACTCCATCTACATCTACAAGGTGCTCAAGCAAGTCCACCCAGACACTGGCGTGTCCTCCAAGGCCATGTCAATCATGAACTCGTTCGTGAATGACATTTTCGAGCGCATCGCTGCCGAGGCATCCCGCCTGGCACACTATAACAAGCGCTCCACCATCACCAGCCGGGAAATCCAGACCGCTGTCCGTCTTCTTCTGCCTGGTGAACTGGCAAAACACGCTGTTTCTGAAGGCACCAAGGCTGTTACCAAGTATACCTCCTCCAAGTAAACAGGCGGCCAGTATACTGCTGCCAGTATAAAATAATACCCGGCTCCATTGGAGCCACACTTGAAAAGGAAAAAAGATACGATATAGACAAATGCATTATTATTATAATTATTGTTATTATTATTAATATTATTATTATTATTATTTTTATTATTATTATTATTATTATTATTATTATTATTATTATTATTATCATTATTAATAATATTAATATTGTTGTTTTTATTATGATTATTATTATAATAATTATTGTATCATTATTATTATTATTATTATTATTATTATTATTATTATTATTATTATTATTATTATGCTTATTATTATCGTGATTATTATTCTGTGGAGATAAAGAAAAGATAAAAAAAAAATAGAGATAAAGAAAGATAAAAATTCTCCCAAGTGAAAGAGATATGGCCATGGAAGAGGGAATAATAATAATAATATAAAAAAAAAAAAAGGGGGGAAGGATATTGAGTTGAAAGTCGATACCTGATACTGAAAGATGGAAAATAAATATTTTCTTCCACAAAACCAAACAGATTGTCTATGAAAATTCTTTAATGAAAGAGATGTTTGGCCCTAAAAAGGGCCTAGATATTGCTGTTATGAAGATCATTCGTGGATGACTTCTTAGGCACGCTCGCCACGGATGCGACGAGCCAGTTGGATGTCCTTTGGCATGATAGTCACGCGCTTGGCATGGATGGCGCACAGGTTGGTATCCTCAAACAGACCCACGAGGTAAGCCTCGGAAGCTTCCTGGAGAGCCATGACAGCAGAGGACTGGAAGCGGAGGTCAGTCTTGAAATCCTGAGCAATTTCACGCACCAGGCGCTGGAAAGGCAGTTTCCTGATAAGCAGCTCAGTGCTCTTCTGATAACGGCGGATCTCACGGAGAGCAACGGTTCCAGGCCTGTAACGGTGGGGTTTCTTGACACCTCCAGTGGCTGGAGCAGACTTGCGAGCTGCCTTTGTAGCAAGCTGCTTGCGGGGCGCCTTGCCACCAGTGGACTTGCGAGCCGTTTGCTTGGTACGTGCCATAGTTGTGGTAACAACAACTCACAACGAACACTCAGCTGAGTCTGCCCGCGCTTCCCACAAAATCCCTTTATATATGAATCGGGTGGGCCCGACGACTCCAACCCTGCCTTGTGATTGGTCAGAAACGTCCAGTGAGGCTCATCGCCCACGCAGTCACCGCATGAAAGATGTGATCATTATTGTTAGTCTAATTCATTTTGTTCTTATTCTTATTCTTATTCTTATTCTTTCTTCCCTCATTCATAACAAATCTTGGAAAATATACAGCAGAACTGACATGTCATTTAAAATTCTAAGACAATTAGCAAGAAAGTTGTGATATTCTTATTTTTTTCATTCTTTTTATTCTATTTTTTTCTTATTCTTGTCATAATTAATATTGTTATCTTTATTATTTTCATTTTTTTTTATTATTCTTCCTTATCTTATTCTTATTTATCCTACTTTTAGAGAGATGAGGCTTGTGCGGTCACCCATCCAAGTTCTGCCCGGACCCCCTGCTTAACCTTGCTGATCCCGCCGTCAGCTGATTGGTCAAGAGCGGAGAACAAGGTGTTGGGAGGGCTTATTTCTCTTATTCTTATTCTTTCCTGTATTGTTGTTGCATTGTTGTGCTGAAAATGTTGGAAAATATGCACTAAAATTAACCCTTCATTCATAATTCTACGACAATTAGCAAGAGAGATATATTATTACTTTTTTCCCTTATTTTTGTTCTTTTTATTCTTAATCTTCTTTTTTTTATTATAGTTGTTATTGTTATTTTATTATTTTCGTTTTTCGTTCATTCTCCTCATTCTTATTGCTATTTTTTTCTATTCTCAGAGAGATGAGGCTTTTGTGGTCACCCATCCAAGTTCTTCGAGGACCCCCTGCTTAACTGCGCTGATCCCGCCGTTAGCTAATTGGCCAAGACCGGAGAACTAGGTGTTGGGAGGCCTTCTTTCTATTATTCTTATTCTTTCTTCCCCCATTCATATCGTTGTATTGGAAATGTTGGAAAATATACAAAAGAATTCACCCTTCTATGACAATTAGGAAGAAAGACATGGGATGCTTTCTTTCTTTTTTTTTATATTCCTTTATTGTAATTTTTCTTATTCTTGTTATAATAATTCTTACTGTTATCTTTATTACTTAAAATTTTCGTTCATTCTCCCTATTCTTATTCTTATTTTTTTTATTTATTTATTTTTTTTTTCAGACAGATGAGGCTTGTGTAGTCACCCATCCAAGTATTGCCCGAAACCCCTGCGTAATCTCGACGATTTCATTTGACAATACCTATTTACTTATTTATTTATTATTATATTTATTAAAAAAAAAAAAAGAAGAAAAGAAGATGAAGAATAAGGTATGTAATCGAAATACTCTCTCTATACTGTAGCAATAGTTTAGCTGGATGTACTTGTATTGTGTCAAAAATACTTGCAATATCTGCAATTGTAACCTGCAGTGTCGGCATAATGCATAATTAAGCAATGAAAAGAAAAATTAATAAAAGAATAAATGAAAAAAAGAAAGAAAAAAAGATACAATTAACAATTAAATATATTAGCTAACCCTCTACGTTTCTTTATCACTGCAGAAAAATGGAAACATTTTAACGTAGACTTGTCAAAATTCAACTGAAATTAAGGGTTAAATAAGGATTGTCACCCCTTCCCCAGAGGATATTCATTGTCTTTTAATATATATATATATATATATATATATATATATATATATATATATATATATATATATATATATATATATATATATATATATATATATATATATATATATATATATATATATATATATATATATATATATATTCTTTTTATTTAAAGTCTTATTTAGAGAGAGAGAGAGAGAGAGAGAGGTAACGTCCTTGAGGATAGCAGCTCGTCTACGCTCCGCTCAGTGATCAGCGTTAGAATGTAATTCCTCATTTCTTTAAAAAAAAAAAAAAAAAAAAAAAAAACAGAAACTTTATTTAGGGGGCTTGCTGGAAACAAACTACAATGGAGGAAAGAACAATATGTCTGCTATATGACCCACCCAGTTAAATTTTCAAGAAGCAAACGTAAGTTGGAAAATACGAGGAAGATAAATTTTCATTTATATACGTTTTATGGTAATTTCTGCCACGCCTTCCTCTATTCATCAAACGTCACTGACACTTATTCCCTTTATTTTTTACTTTACAGAATCTTTTGTAGGGCAAGACTCTAGAGGATATGTGCTTTCATAAATTCTATAATGCTTTGCTTATCATAGAGACATAAAAAAAAAAAAATAATAATAATAAAAATAAATAAATTAATTAATTTAAAAAATCAAAATAAATAGATATATAAATTAATTAATTAATCAAATAAATTTCTATGCTTCACCTTTATAGCATTCGTATGAATGTCAAAACAAAACAAAAAATATAAATATAAATATTAACATGAAAAAAAAAAATTACTAAATATATGAAAAATAGCATTACTACTACTACTACTACTACTACTACTACTGCTACTATTACTACTATTTTTTTTTTTTTTTATGTAGGAAGGACACTGGCCAAGGGCAACAAAAATGTAATAAAAAAAATGCCCACTGAAATGCCAGTCCCATACAGGGGTCAAAGCAGTGGTCAAAAAATGATGAATAAGTGTCTTGAAACCTCCCTCTTGAAGGAATTCAAGTCATAGGAAGGTGGAAATACGGAAGCAGGCAGGGAGTTCCAGAGTTTACCAGAGAAAGGGATGAATGATTGAGAATACTAGTTAACTCTTGCGTTAGAGAAGTGGACAGAATAGAGGTGAGAGAAAGAAGAAAGTCTTGTGCAGCGAGGCCACGGAAGGAGGGGAGGCATGCAGTTAGCAAGATCAGAAGAGCAGTTAGCATGAAAATAGCGGTAGAAGACAGCTAGATATGCAACATTGCGGCGGTGAGAGAGAAGCTGAAGACAGTCAGTTAGAGGAGAGGAGTTGATGAGACGAAAAGCTTTTGATTCCACCCTGTCTAGAAAAGCAGTATGAGTGGAACCCTCCTCAGACATGTGAAGCATACTCCATACATGGACGGATAAGGCCCTTGTACAGAGTTAGCAGCTGGGGGGGTGAGAAAAACTGGCGGAGACGTCTCAGAACACCTAACT
>NC_087167.1:24247784-24265284 GCF_035594125.1 Scylla paramamosain
GACCGTTACTGCCATGGACGTTGTCTACGCCCTCAAGCGTCAGGGCCGTACCCTGTACGGATTTGGTGGTTAAATCGCTCCATTATTGAGATGGTGCCAGCTATTCAGCTTGCATTATCATCATTGAATAACATCATCTCCCGGACCTTTTTAAGGTCCACAAACATGAAAAGAAAGAAGGACCATAGACTACTATTATTACTACTACTTTCTCATAACCATGTTCACTATCACTATCTGAGCTAAGAAAAGAAACCATTATTAATTATAACCATCTTTCTCACTTCATCAGGTCTTCTCCAAGTATTATTATTATTATCATTATTATTATTATTATTATTATTATTATTATTATTATTATTATTATTATTATTATTATTATTATTATTATTATCATTGACTTATTTCAATGATCACGCCCCTCATCGTTCTCAGTTTCTCATAAAACAAAATATACATTGAGATGAAAAAGACGCTCAACATATCACAATAGGCAACACATCTAATCAACTCTCCACTGTGACACACAGCAGGTACATTAGTAGAAATATAGTATACATATTTATTCTCGGTCACTTGCGTGCCTGACTAAATAATAATAATAATAATAACAAATAACTAACTCGAAAATAAATACACTACTTGCTTATTATTGATATACCAGTATAGTCTACACAACTCTCTAGATGTTTGAACGTGTGGCTCCGAAGAGGAGCCGGATTGATGGTGATATTGGCTGAAGGGGAGGGAGGCCCTTTATTTACTTCTTCTCAGTCTTCTTGGGAAGGAGCACGGCCTGAATGTTGGGCAGCACGCCACCCTGTGCAATGGTGACTCCGGAGAGGAGCTTGTTAAGTTCCTCGTCGTTGCGGATGGCCAGCTGCAGGTGACGTGGGATGATGCGAGTCTTCTTGTTGTCACGGGCGGCATTGCCGGCAAGCTCAAGGACTTCAGCAGCCAGGTACTCCATAACTGCCGCAAGGTACACGGGGGCACCAGCACCCACGCGCTCGGCGTAGTTGCCTTTCCTTAGAAGGCGATGAATCCTGCCGACCGGGAACTGGAGTCCAGCACGACTGGAACGGGACTTTGACTTTCCCTTCACCTTTCCTCCCTTGCCGCGTCCAGACATGATAATGGATGTTGTGGTAGTAGTAGTAGTAGTAGTAGTTGTTGTTGTTGGTGATAAATGAGGAGCGCGAGTACTCTAACCTCGTCGGTAGCTCTGCGAGCAAGTAGTGAATTTTGGGAAAAACGGCTATATATACGCGAGATCAGATCGGCCCAGAGCGCGTCTGGACCAATCAGGACGCTCGCTGAGGTGGCGACTCCTGATCCTGAGTAGGCACGCTAATATATATACCACTTTTCAACTGAGAAAACGCACAGAGCTCAAGTCCAGGCGCACAGTTGTGTGCCTGAGGCTAGATGAGCTAGTCTATGACAACTCCCCGGAGGATATCAAAGAAGATATTGAGAGTCGTCAATCATGGGCAAAGGTGGTGGAAATCTTCAAGTTCCCGAGGTCGAAGACCATTAAAATCACCTTCACCACCGGTGACATGGCACGAAAGGCCAAGGAACATGGCTTGCTCATGTTCTGCCTCTCGGTAGCCCCGTCACAAATAGAGGAAGAGGTTTACGTCCCCTTGATGACATGCAACAAGTGCTATGCAGTAGAGGAACATGAAACAAGATTTTGCCACAAGCCCTCTTCCTACCAAGTGTGCTCCGAGTGTGGCCAAGAAGACCACACTTTCCGAGACTGCAGGGCTGCTGAGAAACGTTGTCTTCACTGTGGGCAAAACCATAGTGCCCGAGCTATGAGGTGTCCAGTGAGAAAGAGAGCCTTGAGGGAGAAGACAGACCTACTGAAAAGTGAAAGAACCAAGCCAGCCACTTACTCCCTAGCAGCCTCTTCTGCAGGCACTCAACCAGCTAGTGACTTGAGCAAGATCAGTCTCAAGGGTGTACTGTGTGTGCTTCATGCACACATGGCAGAAGCTGCAACTCCGGGGACCTTCCAGAGGACTCTCTCGGAAGGCCTTGCTATGAACGGCCTGCCGGACGTCAAACTACCCCAGACAGTGCCCTCTCTCGCCATCATAAAATGTCTCACAAGTGACGAGACATCCCCTCACTCCTCAAGCTCTGCTACTCACAATCCACCTCCCATCACGCAGAAGCCTGACTCGGAGGACGAGCGTGCTCAGTCTTCTGACGAAGAGGAAGATGACTCCGAGGAAGAGGATACAGAACATGGCCAACAGTCCCAGCAACCGTACGACGCCCCCCGTATCGCAGTAACTGTTATAAAGTCAAACGACGACACCTGGCCTTCCCCCCTCACCGGACCCAAGATCCACAAGGGGATCCAGGAAGGTCGCTTCAAAGTCGGCCACAATGGGGAACACAACGCCACGGAGGATGTCCTTCAGTGGCTGAAGAACACCAAAGGCCCCTTTCACCGGCTCTGTAAGTCGGTGGAGCCCAGGCTCTTTGCCTCCCTCACCAATGGCCCTCTCCCGGATCATCTTCGGAACTCCCACACACCAAGAAGGACGCGTAGCTACCGAAAATGATGCGTCGTCTCAGGGTGATCCAGCACAACGTCTTGACATGGGACACACGTAAGTTTGACTTGATTAATACGTACAGACAGTTTGACCCAGACATTGTTCTTATCAACAGTCATGGACTAAAGGACGAAAAACGATTAAAAATCCCAGGCTTTAGGACCTACCAACAAAATTTCAGCAACGAACAGATGGACGGAGTGGCTATTGCAATTAGGAAGACAATTAGGCATAGGATTGAGGATGACTTCCTCTCAGAGACTCTTGCCGTAGTAATAGAGTCTCCAGACGGCCCCCTCACAATAGCCACATCATACCTTCCTCCGCGAAGACCTTTTATTCCCCACCCTGACTTTCTTAGATTATTACGCAGACAATCCCCTGTTTTTTTAGCTGGGGATCTCAACGCTCGACACCCGACATTAGGTACAGCGACAACCAACCAAGTAGGACGAGACCTCATCGACTATCTCAGACGACAAACTGCAAAACACATTGGACCTGACTTCCCCACCTATTACGGACCTCTCTCATCTTCTTCTCCTGACATTGTTCTTACTAACCGCCTTAACTTTCTCCACTACACCATTACACCAGGACCTCTCACCACAAGTGACCATATTCCCCTAATTCTTGACATTTCTACCTCTCCTTTACTCACTCCCACACTGCCGACCTACGCATACCATAGGACAGACTGGGAACAATTCACTAATGACAATGGACTTCAGATGACTAATTATCATGACATTTCCCAAGCTTCCCTTGAGGAAATAGACAGAGCTTTGCAGACTTGGACTTATACTGTTAAGACGACAGCTGACAGACACATACCTAAGACCACGTACAGAGTAGACCCGCAACCCAGACCCTCCCGACTGACACAAATAACTAGAATTCAGTTCGACGCGCTAAGGGAACAGGCTTCCCAGACTGGATGGACAATTGACAATTACCGTCGCTACATACAGTTGAGACACACATTGACAGACAGAAGACGACAGGAATCCAAGGATCACTGGGGAAGCAGGCTTGCCAGCTTAGCTGCAAGCCACAAAAACCCCAGGGTCTTCTGGAAAAAAGTTAAACAGCTTTCAGGACGCACAGTAAAACCAGACTCATACTTAATTGACGACCAAGGACATAAACATTACTCAGACGCTGACAAAGCTCGTCTCCACACCTCCACCTGGGAGAGGGTATTCCAGGAGGAGGACGAGTTAGACTCCGACGAAGAAGACGTGCTGGATCGCCTTAGACCTCGCATCCAAGACACGCACCCGTACGGAGCAGCTGACCCCACCAGACTGCGAGGCGATTCCCCGCTTAACTGCCGGATCTCGTCTCTGGAGCTGACCCGGGCCATCCGGTCCACCAAGGCCACCTGCCCCGGCAAGAGTGGGATCAACAAGACAATCCTCTCCCATCTCCCAGTCAGTGCCTTGGACAGACTGCAGGAGATTCTAAACGCCTCCCTGTCAGCTGGATACTTCCCTGACGGCTGGAAGGAAGCGGAGATGCGGCTGGTGGTGAAACCTGGAAAGGTTCCCACCAGTCCTGCCAGCTATAGGCCCATCTCCCTTCTGGAAGTCCCAGGGAAAATGTTCGAGAGAATTGTCACGAGCAGGCTTCGGGACCACCTGGATGGACACGGCCTCTACCACCCTGGGCAGTTCGGCTTTCGGAGGGGGAGAGGGACAACCCACGCCATAGCTGTGGCCACGGAGACACTGGCTCTACACCAGGCCTCCCGCTTCCGATGCCACCTCGTCCTCCGGGATGTAAGCAAAGCGTTTGACAAAGTGTGGCACCTTGGACTCAAGTACAAGGTGCTACAGCTGGGTCTCCCAGACCCAGTTACCAGACTGCTTTGCGACTTCCTGGCGGACAGGACGGCGAGGATTAAAGTCGGCTCCCACCTCGGCCCAGTGTTCGGCCTAGAGAGTGGCGTGCCCCAGGGCAGTGTCCTCTCTCCCACCCTCTACACCATCTACACCAGCGACTATCCGGGCTCAGCAGCTGGTACCAACATCCTCTACGCAGATGATGTCTCGCAGGTCGTGTTTCATCCTGGCAGGTCTGGAGCCATGCTCAACGCTCGCACCGAGAGGGAGATCACCAGGGTCAATGACTTCGAGAAACGGTGGAAAATAAGGACAAATCTTGCCAAGTTCACCGTCATCCCCATGGCGGCACACCGGCCAGTCCCCCTCCATGTGCAGGGGGAGCCAGTCGCCTTCAAGAGGCAGGGCTCCATCCTGGGCCTCAGGGTCACGGGCAGGGGCTACACCACCCACATCACGGCACGGGTTGCACAAGCCCGTTCAGCGCTAGCTTCCCTGTACAGGTTCCGGGACCTGGAGGAAGGCATAAAACTCCACCTGGTGAAGGCCCTGGTGATCCCTGTCCTCACTTACCCACCGATCCCCACTCACGCCATGAGCAGGCGGGCCATCAGTCGGCTCCAGAAGGTTCAGAACTCAGCGCTCCGCTTCATCTTCAATACCAATTGGCAGGATTTCATCACCAGTGAAGAACTCCACCATCGAGCATCCCTCCCCGCCATCAACGTCAGGCTGCACCTCATGGCTGAGGCGGTGTGGCAACGCCTGAAGGACGATGACGGGGAATACATTAGGAATGTCCTGAGGCTACACGAGGAGGCACCGAACCAGCAACATGCCTGGTTCCCCAGAAGCCTCCTCATCACTGAAGGGCAAGACGCTCCCTTGCCCAGATATAAATAAATGTATATTTTGTACATAATATTTCTAATTTATGTAAAATAGTTAAATAATTATGTAAACTACAAAATATGCCCAATAAAAAGAGCTCAGGCATACTAGTAGTAAGAATAGCTAGCCGGACCGCCCGGCCACTTTCTTTCCTGTAATTTTTCTGTGTTTCTCCCCTACTTTGTAACCCCCTCCCCCCCCCCTTTGACTATTGTATATCTTGTTCCCCATTTTTTCATGTAACTTTCTTTAATAAACTGAAACTGAAACTGAACGCACACTCGTTCTCACAGCAGTACGGCGACACTATGCCTCCCAAAGCATCAGGAAAGGCTGCCAAGAAAGCTGGCAAGGCACAGAAGGCCATTGCCAAGGGCGACAAGAAGAAGAAGCGCAGGAGGAAGGAGAGCTACTCCATCTACATCTACAAGGTGCTCAAGCAAGTCCACCCAGACACTGGCGTGTCCTCCAAGGCCATGTCAATCATGAACTCGTTCGTGAATGACATTTTCGAGCGCATCGCTGCCGAGGCATCCCGCCTGGCACACTATAACAAGCGCTCCACCATCACCAGCCGGGAAATCCAGACCGCTGTCCGTCTTCTTCTGCCTGGTGAACTGGCAAAACACGCTGTTTCTGAAGGCACCAAGGCTGTTACCAAGTATACCTCCTCCAAGTAAACAGGCGGCCAGTATACTGCTGCCAGTATAAAATAATACCCGGCTCCATTGGAGCCACACTTGAAAAGGAAAAAAGATACGATATAGACAAATGCATTATTATTATAATTATTGTTATTATTATTAATATTATTATTATTATTATTTTTATTATTATTATTATTATTATTATTATTATTATTATTATTATTATCATTATTAATAATATTAATATTGTTGTTTTTATTATGATTATTATTATAATAATTATTGTATCATTATTATTATTATTATTATTATTATTATTATTATTATTATGCTTATTATTATCGTGATTATTATTCTGTGGAGATAAAGAAAAGATAAAAAAAAAATAGAGATAAAGAAAGATAAAAATTCTCCCAAGTGAAAGAGATATGGCCATGGAAGAGGGAATAATAATAATAATATAAAAAAAAAAAAAGGGGGGAAGGATATTGAGTTGAAAGTCGATACCTGATACTGAAAGATGGAAAATAAATATTTTCTTCCACAAAACCAAACAGATTGTCTATGAAAATTCTTTAATGAAAGAGATGTTTGGCCCTAAAAAGGGCCTAGATATTGCTGTTATGAAGATCATTCGTGGATGACTTCTTAGGCACGCTCGCCACGGATGCGACGAGCCAGTTGGATGTCCTTTGGCATGATAGTCACGCGCTTGGCATGGATGGCGCACAGGTTGGTATCCTCAAACAGACCCACGAGGTAAGCCTCGGAAGCTTCCTGGAGAGCCATGACAGCAGAGGACTGGAAGCGGAGGTCAGTCTTGAAATCCTGAGCAATTTCACGCACCAGGCGCTGGAAAGGCAGTTTCCTGATAAGCAGCTCAGTGCTCTTCTGATAACGGCGGATCTCACGGAGAGCAACGGTTCCAGGCCTGTAACGGTGGGGTTTCTTGACACCTCCAGTGGCTGGAGCAGACTTGCGAGCTGCCTTTGTAGCAAGCTGCTTGCGGGGCGCCTTGCCACCAGTGGACTTGCGAGCCGTTTGCTTGGTACGTGCCATAGTTGTGGTAACAACAACTCACAACGAACACTCAGCTGAGTCTGCCCGCGCTTCCCACAAAATCCCTATATATATGAATCGGGTGGGCCCGACGACTCCAACCCTGCCTTGTGATTGGTCAGAAACGTCCAGTGAGGCTCATCGCCCACGCAGTCACCGCATGAAAGATGTGATCATTATTGTTAGTCTAATTCATTTTGTTCTTATTCTTATTCTTATTCTTATTCTTTCTTCCCTCATTCATAACAAATCTTGGAAAATATACAGCAGAACTGACATGTCATTTAAAATTCTAAGACAATTAGCAAGAAAGTTGTGATATTCTTATTTTTTTCATTCTTTTTATTCTATTTTTTTCTTATTCTTGTCATAATTAATATTGTTATCTTTATTATTTTCATTGTTTTTATTATTCTTCCTTATCTTATTCTTATTTATCCTACTTTTAGAGAGATGAGGCTTGTGCGGTCACCCATCCAAGTTCTGCCCGGACCCCCTGCTTAACCTTGCTGATCCCGCCGTCAGCTGATTGGTCAAGAGCGGAGAACAAGGTGTTGGGAGGGCTTATTTCTCTATTTCTTATTCTTTCCTGTATTGTTGTTGCATTGTTGTGCTGAAAATGTTGGAAAATATGCACTAAAATTAACCCTTCATTCATAATTCTACGACAATTAGCAAGAGAGATATATTATTACTTTTTTCCCTTATTTTTGTTCTTTTTATTCTTAATCTTCTTTTTTTTATTATAGTTGTTATTGTTATTTTATTATTTTCGTTTTTCGTTCATTCTCCTCATTCTTATTGCTATTTTTTTCTATTCTCAGAGAGATGAGGCTTTTGTGGTCACCCATCCAAGTTCTTCCCGGACCCCCTGCTTAACTGCGCTGATCCCGCCGTTAGCTAATTGGCCAAGACCGGAGAACTAGGTGTTGGGAGGCCTTCTTTCTATTATTCTTATTCTTTCTTCCCCCATTCATATCGTTGTATTGGAAATGTTGGAAAATATACAAAAGAATTCACCCTTCTATGACAATTAGGAAGAAAGACATGGGATGCTTTCTTTCTTTTTTTTTATATTCCTTTATTGTAATTTTTCTTATTCTTGTTATAATAATTCTTACTGTTATCTTTATTACTTAAAATTTTCGTTCATTCTCCCTATTCTTATTCTTATTTTTTTCAAAATTTCAAACATCACCCTTATTGCCAAGCCCGGAAAAAACTCTCACTTACCAGAAAACTATCGCCCCATAAGCCTCCTTGAAATTCTTGGAAAAACTTTTGAACGTCTAATCAACTTAAGATTGAGAGCGTTCCTCGAATGTAACGGATTGCTGGCACCACAGCAGTTCGGTTTCCGGAGGAACGCCTCAACTGAGGACGCCCTTAACAGCATAGTAGCCTACCTAAATTTCAACAAGCCATATTACAAGACAGCACTCGTGACAAAAGATGTCAAGAAAGCTTTTGACACCGTTTGGCACACCGGTTTGAAATACAAAATTTGTAATAACTTCAATCTCCCTTTTCTAACACAACGCATCTTGTGTAGTTTTCTGGATGAGAGACAGACAAGAATCCGCCACCAGGGCAACTTTTCGCCATTTTTCACCCCTCAGGCTGGAGTCCCACAAGGCTCCGTACTCTCCCCCACCCTTTTTAACATGTACACAGCTGACCTACCCCTCCCAGCCCACAATGACTCACTAACTATTCAATACGCGGACGATGTAACGCAATTGGCCCGTGCCAGGTCGTTAGATCTCCTAACCGACAAAATTCAATGGGAACTGATGGCGACTAGCCTGTGGGAGATGAAATGGCGAATTCTCTCCCATCCCGAAAAATCAAAAGTCACTTATTTCAACATTAAAAGAAGTCAGCCCCGCCAAATCTCACTAAACAGAATTACTCCAATCCCCACCCCAATCCCCATCAGTAACAACAACAAAGTGCTTGGCCTCACCATAGATAAGCACCTCAACTTCAATATACATATAAAACAAAAAGCAACCATAGCCGCCAAGGCCCTGAGCAACCTGGAAAGATTTCGCGACAGCAGCACAAAAACAAAACTTCACCTCTACAAAGCTTTCATTCTCCCTCTCTTAACCTACTGCCCTCTTGCCCTCTCTCTCTCTGCTCCCTCCAACCTCTCTAAACTTCAAAAAGTTCAAAACCGAGCAATTCGTTTCGCTCTTGGGACGAAATGGTTCGACTTCCAAACCTCTCTCTCCATTCACCAGGAGTCCAACATCCCCCCCCTTAACATAACACTCCACAATAGAATCGAAAAACAACTAAGCTCCTTCTCCGACAGACACACAATCACATACAATTTCATTACCAACCTCCCCCCACCTTTCCGTCACCTGCCGCACTGCAATCTCCTTGATCCTCCCACTGTGCCTCCTGAACCTGTTTTCTAATAATGGACTCCTCCTTTCTTCCCTTCACTATCTCCTTTCTCTGTACCACTCATGGTGTCTGAGTGGCATCATCGTCGTTCTCTCGTTCACGTGGGCGGTCCCGCGTGCCAACACCTAGTGGTTTTTTCATATTTTTTGTCTTATGGTTTTGTATTCATATTTTTGTTTTTGTGCATTATTTTTCTGTCTCGCAGCCTAGGTTTTAAGGTGGCACCGGACCGCTCTTGGGAAAGGGACGCGACAAAAAATCACCGCCATTAACATACCATGCCTCTGACCGAGGGAGTGGGGTCGTGTGGCAACACCTAGTGGTTTTTTCATATTTTTTGTCTTATGGCTTTGTATTCATATTTTTGTTTTTTATACATTATTTTCTTGCCTCGCAGCCTAGGTTTCAAGGGGGCACCGGACCACTTCCAGAGAGACGGGGATAGCACGAACCGCACTCCTCCCACTGACGTCACGGCAATGGGGCCCCCGGACGTCGGCATGACGTTCCGGTAGCGGTACCCCCCGAGGTAGTTAAGGAGCGGCCAGTACTGATGATGGGGACGGTAACCACACCATTCAGTGGAAGCCACTTCACCCCCCACACAGAGGTAGTTGGGTGCGGCAAGGGCTGGGCAGGAAGGTAGTCAAGAGATGGTGGGGCGGGGCCCTGGAAGCATCCATGCAGGAATCCCCATTCACCCCCCGCCACCAGCGACTTACCGCGTGCAAGCAGATGGTATTAGATTTGACCCCTCGTTGCGGTGAGGGAGCCTTTTCGAGCCTCTGTCATTGCACATCCTACCATCATGTCAATCATTATCACAAACCATCCTCACCCTCCCCATGCACATAACACCACAACATTTTTTATACTTCTCTTTTCTTTAGCAGGTTGGCCTTTTTGCAGGAAGAGTCACAGGACAAGAGCAGAAAGGACCGACACCGCTTTTTCACCCACCACATTACATCATACATTAAATATCCCTGCCATCACCAAATCACTCTACTACTATCCGTGGTTCGGAACCCACGTAAAACTGTAGGTCCCTCCGCTATACGGATGTACTTCTTCCTCTGTCCTTCTTTGAACCAATAAAAAGCAAAAAAAAAAAAACCCTTTCTACTCTGACTGTCCTTCACTCCTCTTTCACATCCTGATGGTGCAGGCTCTGGATAGTCTGGCCCCTAACTTGTGCGTGGTTTGGCCCGGGGTTTTGGGTGCGTGGGCGGCGTTCGTGGCTGTGGCTGTGTTGGGCTTGGCCTGCTCGGTTGGTGGCGGACTCTCCTGCTTTCCCCGATAAAGACCTTGTCCCCCTTGCCATCTTAGCATGAATATAACACGTAAAAAAAAAAAAAAAAAAAAAAAAAAAAAAAAAAAAAAAAAAAAAAAAAAAAAAAAAAAAGATGTCCTTCCTCATTGAAATTGCGCCTGGGTTAAGCCCCAGTGACTATTTCTCCTACTACAATTCCCTTCTTATCACCCCCCTATTCTTCCCACTATCCCCACTTCCCCCTCCCCATCTTTTCTCTCTTTGTTATGTTATGTTATGTTATTTTGAGGCACATTCGTGAGCTTCCTGTTAGACCGTTCGGACGTCGTACTAGCAGCTCTCATCACCATGACTGGCCGCGGCAAGGGAGGCAAGGGTCTTGGAAAGGGAGGCGCCAAGCGTCACCGTAAGGTTCTGCGTGATAACATCCAGGGAATCACCAAGCCTGCTATCCGTCGTC
Source organism: Scylla paramamosain (assembly GCF_035594125.1). Classification (NCBI taxonomy): domain Eukaryota; kingdom Metazoa; phylum Arthropoda; class Malacostraca; order Decapoda; family Portunidae; genus Scylla; species Scylla paramamosain. The sequence continues at coordinate 24,258,953 of NC_087167.1, forward strand.
TAGCTCGCCGAGGTGGCGTCAAGCGCATCTCTGGTCTCATCTACGAGGAGACTCGTGGGGTGCTCAAGGTGTTCCTTGAGAACGTTATCAGGGATGCTGTCACCTATACCGAGCACGCCAAGCGTAAGACCGTTACTGCCATGGACGTTGTCTACGCCCTCAAGCGTCAGGGCCGTACCCTGTACGGATTTGGTGGTTAAATCGCTCCATTATTGAGATGGTGCCAGCTATTCAGCTTGCATTATCATCATTGAATAACATCATCTCCCGGACCTTTTTAAGGTCCACAAACATGAAAAGAAAGAAGGACCATAGACTACTATTATTACTACTACTTTCTCATAACCATGTTCACTATCACTATCTGAGCTAAGAAAAGAAACCATTATTAATTATAACCATCTTTCTCACTTCATCAGGTCTTCTCCAAGTATTATTATTATTATCATTATTATTATTATTATTATTATTATTATTATTATTATTATTATTATTATTATTATTATTATTATTATTATTATTATTATTATCATTGACTTATTTCAATGATCACGCCCCTCATCGTTCTCAGTTTCTCATAAAACAAAATATACATTGAGATGAAAAAGACGCTCAACATATCACAATAGGCAACACATCTAATCAACTCTCCACTGTGACACACAGCAGGTACATTAGTAGAAATATAGTATACATATTTATTCTCGGTCACTTGCGTGCCTGACTAAATAATAATAATAATAATAACAAATAACTAACTCGAAAATAAATACACTACTTGCTTATTATTGATATACCAGTATAGTCTACACAACTCTCTAGATGTTTGAACGTGTGGCTCCGAAGAGGAGCCGGATTGATGGTGATATTGGCTGAAGGGGAGGGAGGCCCTTTATTTACTTCTTCTCAGTCTTCTTGGGAAGGAGCACGGCCTGAATGTTGGGCAGCACGCCACCCTGTGCAATGGTGACTCCGGAGAGGAGCTTGTTAAGTTCCTCGTCGTTGCGGATGGCCAGCTGCAGGTGACGTGGGATGATGCGAGTCTTCTTGTTGTCACGGGCGGCATTGCCGGCAAGCTCAAGGACTTCAGCAGCCAGGTACTCCATAACTGCCGCAAGGTACACGGGGGCACCAGCACCCACGCGCTCGGCGTAGTTGCCTTTCCTTAGAAGGCGATGAATCCTGCTGACCGGGAACTGGAGTCCAGCACGACTGGAACGGGACTTTGACTTTCCCTTCACCTTTCCTCCCTTGCCGCGTCCAGACATGATAATGGATGTTGTGGTAGTAGTAGTAGTAGTAGTAGTTGTTGTTGTTGGTGATAAATGAGGAGCGCGAGTACTCTAACCTCGTCGGTAGCTCTGCGAGCAAGTAGTGAATTTTGGGAAAAACGGCTATATATACGCGAGATCAGATCGGCCCAGAGCGCGTCTGGACCAATCAGGACGCTCGCTGAGGTGGCGACTCCTGATCCTGAGTAGGCACGCTAATATATATACCACTTTTCAACTGAGAAAACGCACACTCGTTCTCACAGCAGTACGGCGACACTATGCCTCCCAAAGCATCAGGAAAGGCTGCCAAGAAAGCTGGCAAGGCACAGAAGGCCATTGCCAAGGGCGACAAGAAGAAGAAGCGCAGGAGGAAGGAGAGCTACTCCATCTACATCTACAAGGTGCTCAAGCAAGTCCACCCAGACACTGGCGTGTCCTCCAAGGCCATGTCAATCATGAACTCGTTCGTGAATGACATTTTCGAGCGCATCGCTGCCGAGGCATCCCGCCTGGCACACTATAACAAGCGCTCCACCATCACCAGCCGGGAAATCCAGACCGCTGTCCGTCTTCTTCTGCCTGGTGAACTGGCAAAACACGCTGTTTCTGAAGGCACCAAGGCTGTTACCAAGTATACCTCCTCCAAGTAAACAGGCGGCCAGTATACTGCTGCCAGTATAAAATAATACCCGGCTCCATTGGAGCCACACTTGAAAAGGAAAAAAGATACGATATAGACAAATGCATTATTATTATAATTATTGTTATTATTATTAATATTATTATTATTATTATTTTTATTATTATTATTATTATTATTATTATTATTATTATTATTATTATCATTATTAATAATATTAATATTGTTGTTTTTATTATGATTATTATTATAATAATTATTGTATCATTATTATTATTATTATTATTATTATTATTATTATTATTATTATTATTATTATTATTATGCTTATTATTATCGTGATTATTATTCTGTGGAGATAAAGAAAAGATAAAAAAAAAATAGAGATAAAGAAAGATAAAAATTCTCCCAAGTGAAAGAGATATGGCCATGGAAGAGGGAATAATAATAATAATATAAAAAAAAAAAAAAAGGGGGGAAGGATATTGAGTTGAAAGTCGATACCTGATACTGAAAGATGGAAAATAAATATTTTCTTCCACAAAACCAAACAGATTGTCTATGAAAATTCTTTAATGAAAGAGATGTTTGGCCCTAAAAAGGGCCTAGATATTGCTGTTATGAAGATCATTCGTGGATGACTTCTTAGGCACGCTCGCCACGGATGCGACGAGCCAGTTGGATGTCCTTTGGCATGATAGTCACGCGCTTGGCATGGATGGCGCACAGGTTGGTATCCTCAAACAGACCCACGAGGTAAGCCTCGGAAGCTTCCTGGAGAGCCATGACAGCAGAGGACTGGAAGCGGAGGTCAGTCTTGAAATCCTGAGCAATTTCACGCACCAGGCGCTGGAAAGGCAGTTTCCTGATAAGCAGCTCAGTGCTCTTCTGATAACGGCGGATCTCACGGAGAGCAACGGTTCCAGGCCTGTAACGGTGGGGTTTCTTGACACCTCCAGTGGCTGGAGCAGACTTGCGAGCTGCCTTTGTAGCAAGCTGCTTGCGGGGCGCCTTGCCACCAGTGGACTTGCGAGCCGTTTGCTTGGTACGTGCCATAGTTGTGGTAACAACAACTCACAACGAACACTCAGCTGAGTCTGCCCGCGCTTCCCACAAAATCCCTTTATATATGAATCGGGTGGGCCCGACGACTCCAACCCTGCCTTGTGATTGGTCAGAAACGTCCAGTGAGGCTCATCGCCCACGCAGTCACCGCATGAAAGATGTGATCATTATTGTTAGTCTAATTCATTTTGTTCTTATTCTTATTCTTATTCTTATTCTTTCTTCCCTCATTCATAACAAATCTTGGAAAATATACAGCAGAACTGACATGTCATTTAAAATTCTAAGACAATTAGCAAGAAAGTTGTGATATTCTTATTTTTTTCATTCTTTTTATTCTATTTTTTTCTTATTCTTGTCATAATTAATATTGTTATCTTTATTATTTTCATTTTTTTTTATTATTCTTCCTTATCTTATTCTTATTTATCCTACTTTTAGAGAGATGAGGCTTGTGCGGTCACCCATCCAAGTTCTGCCCGGACCCCCTGCTTAACCTTGCTGATCCCGCCGTCAGCTGATTGGTCAAGAGCGGAGAACAAGGTGTTGGGAGGGCTTATTTCTCTTATTCTTATTCTTTCCTGTATTGTTGTTGCATTGTTGTGCTGAAAATGTTGGAAAATATGCACTAAAATTAACCCTTCATTCATAATTCTACGACAATTAGCAAGAGAGATATATTATTACTTTTTTCCCTTATTTTTGTTCTTTTTATTCTTAATCTTCTTTTTTTTATTATAGTTGTTATTGTTATTTTATTATTTTCGTTTTTCGTTCATTCTCCTCATTCTTATTGCTATTTTTTTCTATTCTCAGAGAGATGAGGCTTTTGTGGTCACCCATCCAAGTTCTTCCCGGACCCCCTGCTTAACTGCGCTGATCCCGCCGTTAGCTAATTGGCCAAGACCGGAGAACTAGGTGTTGGGAGGCCTTCTTTCTATTATTCTTATTCTTTCTTCCCCCATTCATATCGTTGTATTGGAAATGTTGGAAAATATACAAAAGAATTCACCCTTCTATGACAATTAGGAAGAAAGACATGGGATGCTTTCTTTCTTTTTTTTTATATTCCTTTATTGTAATTTTTCTTATTCTTGTTATAATAATTCTTACTGTTATCTTTATTACTTAAAATTTTCGTTCATTCTCCCTATTCTTATTCTTATTTTTTTTATTTATTTATTTTTTTTCAGACAGATGAGGCTTGTGTAGTCACCCATCCAAGTATTGCCCGAAACCCCTGCGTAATCTCGACGATTTCATTTGACAATACCTATTTACTTATTTATTTATTATTATATTTATTAAAAAAAAAAAAGAAGAAAAGAAGATGAAGAATAAGGTATGTAATCGAAATACTCTCTCTCTATACTGTAGCAATAGTTTAGCTGGATGTACTTGTATTGTGTCAAAAATACTTGCAATATCTGCAATTGTAACCTGCAGTGTCGGCATAATGCATAATTAAGCAATGAAAAGAAAAATTAATAAAAGAATAAATGAAAAAAAGAAAGAAAAAAAGATACAATTAACAATTAAATATATTAGCTACCCCTCTACGTTTCTTTATCACTGCAGAAAAATGGAAACATTTTAACGTAGACTTGTCAAAATTCAACTGAAATTAAGGGTTAAATAAGGATTGTCACCCCTTCCCCAGAGGATATTCATTGTCTTTTAATATATATATATATATATATATATATATATATATATATATATATATATATATATATATATATATATATATATATATATATATATATATATATATATATATATATATATTCTTTTTATTTAAAGTCTTATTTAGAGAGAGAGAGAGAGAGAGAGAGAGGTAACGTCCTTGAGGATAGCAGCTCGTCTACGCTCCGCTCAGTGATCAGCGTTAGAATGTAATTCCTCATTTCTTTAAAAAAAAAAAAAAAAAAAAAAAAACAGAAACTTTATTTAGGGGGCTTGCTGGAAACAAACTACAATGGAGGAAAGAACAATATGTCTGCTATATGACCCACCCAGTTAAATTTTCAAGAAGCAAACGCAAGTTGGAAAATACGAGGAAGATAAATTTTCATTTATATACGTTTTATGGTAATTTCTGCCACGCCTTCCTCTATTCATCAAACGTCACTGACACTTATTCCCTTTATTTTTTACTTTACAGAATCTTTTGTAGGGCAAGACTCTAGAGGATATGTGCTTTCATAAATTCTATAATGCTTTGCTTATCATAGAGACATAAAAAAAAAAAATAATAATAATAAAAATAAATAAATTAATTAATTTAAAAAATCAAAATAAATAGATATATAAATTAATTAATCAATCAAATAAATTTCTATGCTTCACCTTTATAGCATTCGTATGAATGTCAAAACAAAACAAAAAATATAAATATAAATAATAATATGAAAAAAAAAAATTACTAAATATATGAAAAATAGCATTACTACTACTACTACTACTACTACTACTACTGCTACTACTACTACTATTTTTTTTTTTTTTTTATGTAGGAAGGACACTGGCCAAGGGCAACAAAAATGTAATAAAAAAATGCCCACTGAAATGCCAGTCCCATACAGGGGTCAAAGCAGTGGTCAAAAAATGATGAATAAGTGTCTTGAAACCTCCCTCTTGAAGGAATTCAAGTCATAGGAAGGTGGAAATACGGAAGCAGGCAGGGAGTTCCAGAGTTTACCAGAGAAAGGGATGAATGATTGAGAATACTAGTTAACTCTTGCGTTAGAGAAGTGGACAGAATAGAGGTGAGAGAAAGAAGAAAGTCTTGTGCAGCGAGGCCACGGAAGGAGGGGAGGCATGCAGTTAGCAAGATCAGAAGAGCAGTTAGCATGAAAATAGCGGTAGAAGACAGCTAGATATGCAACATTGCGGCGGTGAGAGAGAAGCTGAAGACAGTCAGTTAGAGGAGAGGAGTTGATGAGACGAAAAGCTTTTGATTCCACCCTGTCTAGAAAAGCAGTATGAGTGGAACCCCCCTCAGACATGTGAAGCATACTCCATACATGGACGGATAAGGCCCTTGTACAGAGTTAGCAGCTGGGGGGGTGAGAAAAACTGGCGGAGACGTCTCAGAACACCTAACTTCATAAAAGCTGTTTTAGCTAGAGATGAGATGTGAAGTTTCCAGTTCAGATTATAAGTAAAGGACAGACCGAGGATGTTCAATGTAGAAGAGGGGGACAGTTGAGTGTCATTGAAGAAGAGGGGATAGTTGTCTGGAAGGTTGTGTCGAGTTGATAGATGGAGGAATTGATTTTTTGAGGCATTGAACAATATCAAGTTTGTTCTGCCCCAATGAGAAATTTTAGAAAGATCAGAAGTCAGGCGTT
>NC_087167.1:24270284-24282784 GCF_035594125.1 Scylla paramamosain
TTGAGAACGTTATCAGGGATGCTGTCACCTATACCGAGCACGCCAAGCGTAAGACCGTTACTGCCATGGACGTTGTCTACGCCCTCAAGCGTCAGGGCCGTACCCTGTACGGATTTGGTGGTTAAATCGCTCCATTATTGAGATGGTGCCAGCTATTCAGCTTGCATTATCATCATTGAATAACATCATCTCCCGGACCTTTTTAAGGTCCACAAACATGAAAAGAAAGAAGGACCATAGACTACTATTATTACTACTACTTTCTCATAACCATGTTCACTATCACTATCTGAGCTAAGAAAAGAAACCATTATTAATTATAACCATCTTTCTCACTTCATCAGGTCTTCTCCAAGTATTATTATTATTATCATTATTATTATTATTATTATTATTATTATTATTATTATTATTATTATTATTATTATTATTATTATTATTATTATTATCATTGACTTATTTCAATGATCACGCCCCTCATCGTTCTCAGTTTCTCATAAAACAAAATATACATTGAGATGAAAAAGACGCTCAACATATCACAATAGGCAACACATCTAATCAACTCTCCACTGTGACACACAGCAGGTACATTAGTAGAAATATAGTATACATATTTATTCTCGGTCACTTGCGTGCCTGACTAAATAATAATAATAATAATAACAAATAACTAACTCGAAAATAAATACACTACTTGCTTATTATTGATATACCAGTATAGTCTACACAACTCTCTAGATGTTTGAACGTGTGGCTCCGAAGAGGAGCCGGATTGATGGTGATATTGGCTGAAGGGGAGGGAGGCCCTTTATTTACTTCTTCTCAGTCTTCTTGGGAAGGAGCACGGCCTGAATGTTGGGCAGCACGCCACCCTGTGCAATGGTGACTCCGGAGAGGAGCTTGTTAAGTTCCTCGTCGTTGCGGATGGCCAGCTGCAGGTGACGTGGGATGATGCGAGTCTTCTTGTTGTCACGGGCGGCATTGCCGGCAAGCTCAAGGACTTCAGCAGCCAGGTACTCCATAACTGCCGCAAGGTACACGGGGGCACCAGCACCCACGCGCTCGGCGTAGTTGCCTTTCCTTAGAAGGCGATGAATCCTGCCGACCGGGAACTGGAGTCCAGCACGACTGGAACGGGACTTTGACTTTCCCTTCACCTTTCCTCCCTTGCCGCGTCCAGACATGATAATGGATGTTGTGGTAGTAGTAGTAGTAGTAGTAGTTGTTGTTGTTGGTGATAAATGAGGAGCGCGAGTACTCTAACCTCGTCGGTAGCTCTGCGAGCAAGTAGTGAATTTTGGGAAAAACGGCTATATATACGCGAGATCAGATCGGCCCAGAGCGCGTCTGGACCAATCAGGACGCTCGCTGAGGTGGCGACTCCTGATCCTGAGTAGGCACGCTAATATATATACCACTTTTCAACTGAGAAAACGCAAGGGATTCGTCTCTTCCATATTAACATTCCAGGCCACCAGATACGGCGGGAGAACTACGTCCCTTTGCTCACCTGCAACCGCTGCAATGCTGTGGAAGAGCATCCGACCAGCAGCTGCCCCCACCCTTCTGACTTTGTGCAGTGCTCCGAGTGCAGCAGCAGGGAGCACTCATACAGGGATTGCACTGCCAACCAGAAGAAGTGCCTCCACTACGGTGGCGAGCATAGTGCCAGAGCTATGCGGTGCCCCAAGCGCAAAAAGGCGCTGAAAATAAAGGAAGAAGCATCGAGGCAGAACAGTGGGACTGACTCTACATCCTACGCCCGTGCCGTCCAGTCAGCAGGCCCCCCTGCCGGATCCACAGCTCCAGACCCCTCCCAGACGCTGGCAGGCCTCATGTGCCTGTTCCATGCACATCTGGCCAACGCGGCAGCCCCGGGAAGCTTCCAGCAGACACTGGCGGCTAGCCTTGCTAGCAACGGTCTGCCGGATGTCAAGCTTCCACCACCGCCACCTCTTCACCCCTCGGAGTCTGTCAAGCGTATCCTCGCCATGGCGACCCCCAACACAGTAGCTACAGGGCCTGCGGCTGCCACCGCCTCTTCTGCCTCCGCACCAGCTGCTGCCGATGCTGCCCCCGCGGCTTCCACCGACACACCCACCAACAACGACGAGGACGACACACCCAACGACAACGACGAGGACGACTCCGAGAAGTCTGAGAATGAAGACTCAGACCAGGATGTGCCCTCCCACGATCCCCTTCGGTTCGGATTCCTCGCCAGAAACAATAGCAGGAGGAGGAAGGCTCCCTCCACCCCTGAGGAGCTCAACTGCTCTCTCCGTGACGGGAATCTCCTCCTCTGCCATACTGGCCCTCCTGAATTGGATGACGCCATCCTGAACTATGCCAGGCGCAACTTAGGATCTCTCAGGTCCTGGACTATCTTCTCCAGTGAAGACTTCGAGAGAGCCAAGAGCCACCCGCGCCGGGTGATTGCTGACCTCCTTCGGGGCAGATTACCTGCTGCACGTGAGTAATGGCTCGACTACGTGTAATCCAGCACAACGTTCTCTCCTGGGACAACCGTAAGTACGACCTTAGTAACACATATAGACAATATGACCCTGATATAATCCTCCTCAACAGCCACGGTCTAACTGACGACGTAAAACTTAAAATACCAGGCTACAGAGTTTACCAACAGAACACTAGCAACACTCTCAATGATGGGGTCGCCATAGCTATAAAACACCACATCCAACACAAAGTTGAGGATGATTACTTATCCGAGACTCTTGCAATAGAGCTAAACACTTCAGATGGACCACTGCTCCTTGCCACAAGCTACCTCCCCCCACGGCGACCGTACCTACCCCACCCAGATTATCTCCGTATTTTCCGCAGACAGACTCCAGTTTTCTTACTGGGAGACTTAAATGCCCGGCACCCTTACTTAGGTTATACCTCTACCAACCAAGTAGGGAGAGACATTGTTGATTACCTACAGCGACACACTGCTCTACACATTGGACCATTCTTCCCCACCTACTACAGCTATCGTTCCTCTTCCTCCCCTGACCTCGTCCTGACCAACAGAGCCAACTTTTTTCACTATTCTCTATCCCCTGGTCCCATCACTACTAGTGACCATATCCCTATTCTTCTCGACATCTCCTCCTCCCCTATACTTATTCCCTGTACTAGAACTTTCAAATTTCAACATACTGACTGGGACGCTTTCAAAGACGATGACGACTTGCTGATGACCAACCTACCTGACATTACTTACGGTACCATAGAAGAAATTGACGACGCCTTGGACATGTGGATGTCCACTGTGAGGAACACGGCAGACCGCCACATTCCTCAGACAACCTACAAAATCAGGTCAGCTCCGAGGCCTTCCAGGACCACGCAGTTGCTCCGGATTCAATTTCAGGCACTGCGAGACAGAGCAACGCTGAGAGGCTGGACGTATGACGACTATAGGCAGTACACCCAAGTAAAGGTTGCACTGCAAGAATCTCGACGGACCGAGGCTAGGGAGCACTGGGGGAGGAAGTTGGCTAGCCTAGCTGCCAACCACCGCGACCCCAGGAAATTTTGGAGAGAAATTAAATGCCTCTCAGGTAGAACGACACGTACTGAGACTTACCTCATTGATAACGCAGGGGACAGAATATACACCAACCACGGCAAAGAATGTCTTTTCACCTCCATCTGGAAACAGGTCTACAGGGATGATTTTGACAATGATTTCGACGACAACGACCGCGTGCTGGATTACATGGCCACCGCCGTGCAAAGAACCTCCCCATACGGCAACGCTGATCCTGCTCGTCTTACCGGTAACTCCCAATTAGACTGCCTCATCTCCTCCCAGGAGCTCTATGCCGCTATCAAACGTGGCAGATCCACCTCCCCGGGAGGCAGTAGGATTAACAGACTAATTCTCTCGCATCTTCCAGAGTCCGCTCTTTCTAGATTGCAGGCCATCTTTAACTCTGCACTCTCTGCTGGGTACTTCCCCGACGGGTTCAAGCAGGCGGAGATGAGGATGATTCCCAAGGCCGGGAAGCCTCCCACTCTTCCTGAGAGTTTCCGTCCCATCTCGCTGCTAGAGGTACCGGGGAAGCTACTGGAGAGGATCATCATCTCGCGGCTTCGCCTTCACCTGGAGGATGGCTGCCACCTGCATCCAGCGCAGTACGGCTTCCGCAGTGGCAGGGGCACCGCTCAGGCCATTGCTCTGGTCACCGAGACTATGGCTGTCCACCAAGCCAACAAGTTTCGATGCAACCTTGTCCTGCGTGACGTAAGTAAGGCATTTGATCGTGTCTGGCACCTGGGCTTGAAGTACAAGATTCTTCAACTGGGCCTGCCTGGCACTGTCGAGCGCCTCTTATGTGACTTTCTCGCTGACAGGACTGCAAGAATTAGGGTCAAGAGCCACCTCGGCCCTGAGTTCCCCCTTGACGCCGGAGTCCCGCAGGGCAGTGTGCTCTCGCCGTTGCTTTACAACATCTACACGAGCGACTGCCCTGCTTCTGGCGCCGGGGTTAATGTACTTTATGCTGATGATGTTTCTCAGGTTGTGTTCCATCCAGGCCGCTCCAGTATGATGCTGAACGCCCGTACCAGCAGAGAGATCGCCCGCATCAACTCCTTTGAGGAGGAGTGGAGGATCAAGACCAACATGGCCAAGTTCACCGTTGTACCCATTGCCACCAAAACCCCCGCCCCACTGCTGGTGGACGGGGATGACGTCGGCTTCAGGCCCAGGGGCTCTCTCTTGGGCCTGGCCGTCAGCTCAAAGGGGTACACCGCGCACGTGTCCCAGCGCGTGACGCGAGCGAAGGAAGCCCTCGCAAGGCTGTACCGGTTCCGGGACTTGGCCACTGGTCTGAAGCTCCACCTTATCAAAGCCTTAATCTTACCTATCCTTACATATCCCCCTGTTCCCTTGCACGCTCTCTCCACAACAGCCATTAGCAGATTGCAGAGGGTCCAGAACAGCGCTCTACGGTTCGCTCTCGGCACCAGATGGGATGATTTCACCAGCTCGGCCGAGCTTCACGAGGCCGCGTCCCTCCCAGCCCTCAACGTCCGCCTCCACGAGATGGCAGCCAAGGTGTGGCAGCGGATGGACGACGAGGGGTGGGACCAGTACCGGGTGCTACAACTTCTGCACGAGGAAGCCCCTCGCCGTCAGCACGCCTGGTTTCCCAGGAGCCTCCTCAGGCTCGAAAACCCGCCACCAGAGCCCCGATACAGGTGAATGTGTGCTCTCCTTTCCGTTTTGTGAATCTCCTTATGCACTATTGCTTATTGCCTTCATTCCCTATCTCCATCTCCTCCCAACCTTCAGCTCCTCTGTTCCTTTCCTGTGTCCCCTCCCCTACCATCGTCCCTGCTTTCCTGTACACCCGCCTCCTACCCCCCTCCCATATTCCCATCTGCCCTGATCCTTCTGAACTCCCTTTCTCTATCCGTACCATTGATACTCTCAGTGTCCCTTCCCCACAGCACGTTCATCTGCCGCCACTATGTCTACCCCTCTCCTCCTGCTGCTGCCGATGACTGATGAGAGAGCGAGCGCCTCTCCCTTCCACTGCTGATAGTAGTTCCCACCGAGTGACGAAGCAGCGACTCAACCGAGCCAAGCCACTTCCGGGATCTGCCAGGCCTGATGTCACCCCACCGGGTGACACCGACGGCAGACCAGTGGCGGTTCCTTCTGTGTGCCCTCCCCCCTCCCCACTGCGCCCTGAGTTGTTGGGATAACTGCCTTCATCCCAGCAAGGGGTACTCGTCCTCCGGGGTAAGCGTGCGAAGCTCCCGGCAGCGGGGCTGAGCCAGGGCCCACACACTTGAGGGGACGACGGGACACCACCTATCAAGACGAGACTCGCCGCAAGATCTTCTAGACTTTGTGCGATATGTCACTCTCCACCATATGTGACAACATAAATACTACGGTTTCCACCCTTAACTAATTGTACTGCCTATGGATAACCTTTCTTATGTGTATATGTATGTGTGTGTATGTGTGTATGTATATGTGTATATATGTATGTATATGTATATATATGCATATGTGTATATGTATATATGTATGTATTTGTACCTATATTGTAACCCTCCTCACTCTCCTCTATTTCACAGCAGTATGGGTGGTTTTCCTCCGGGAACTCCGGTTTCCACCCGTTCACCTCTCATGTACTGCCCTGTGACAATCACCATCTTAACAGCTGCAGGCCGGTCCGCCCGGCATCTTTTAATCTTCTACTGTATTTCTATTTTTCCTCTCTTTCTCTTACCGTGTGCCAGGCAGGCGCACCTCCCCCCACTCTTTTTGTAACCCATCTTTTCTAAATAAATCTTTGAAATCTTTGAAATCTTTGAAATCTTTTTGAAAACGCACACTCGTTCTCACAGCAGTACGGCGACACTATGCCTCCCAAAGCATCAGGAAAGGCTGCCAAGAAAGCTGGCAAGGCACAGAAGGCCATTGCCAAGGGCGACAAGAAGAAGAAGCGCAGGAGGAAGGAGAGCTACTCCATCTACATCTACAAGGTGCTCAAGCAAGTCCACCCAGACACTGGCGTGTCCTCCAAGGCCATGTCAATCATGAACTCGTTCGTGAATGACATTTTCGAGCGCATCGCTGCCGAGGCATCCCGCCTGGCACACTATAACAAGCGCTCCACCATCACCAGCCGGGAAATCCAGACCGCTGTCCGTCTTCTTCTGCCTGGTGAACTGGCAAAACACGCTGTTTCTGAAGGCACCAAGGCTGTTACCAAGTATACCTCCTCCAAGTAAACAGGCGGCCAGTATACTGCTGCCAGTATAAAATAATACCCGGCTCCATTGGAGCCACACTTGAAAAGGAAAAAAGATACGATATAGACAAATGCATTATTATTATAATTATTGTTATTATTATTAATATTATTATTATTATTATTTTTATTATTATTATTATTATTATTATTATTATTATTATTATTATTATTATCATTATTAATAATATTAATATTGTTGTTTTTATTATGATTATTATTATAATAATTATTGTATCATTATTATTATTATTATTATTATTATTATTATTATTATTATTATTATTATTATTATGCTTATTATTATCGTGATTATTATTCTGTGGAGATAAAGAAAAGATAAAAAAAAAAATAGAGATAAAGAAAGATAAAAATTCTCCCAAGTGAAAGAGATATGGCCATGGAAGAGGGAATAATAATAATAATATAAAAAAAAAAAAAGGGGGGAAGGATATTGAGTTGAAAGTCGATACCTGATACTGAAAGATGGAAAATAAATATTTTCTTCCACAAAACCAAACAGATTGTCTATGAAAATTCTTTAATGAAAGAGATGTTTGGCCCTAAAAAGGGCCTAGATATTGCTGTTATGAAGATCATTCGTGGATGACTTCTTAGGCACGCTCGCCACGGATGCGACGAGCCAGTTGGATGTCCTTTGGCATGATAGTCACGCGCTTGGCATGGATGGCGCACAGGTTGGTATCCTCAAACAGACCCACGAGGTAAGCCTCGGAAGCTTCCTGGAGAGCCATGACAGCAGAGGACTGGAAGCGGAGGTCAGTCTTGAAATCCTGAGCAATTTCACGCACCAGGCGCTGGAAAGGCAGTTTCCTGATAAGCAGCTCAGTGCTCTTCTGATAACGGCGGATCTCACGGAGAGCAACGGTTCCAGGCCTGTAACGGTGGGGTTTCTTGACACCTCCAGTGGCTGGAGCAGACTTGCGAGCTGCCTTTGTAGCAAGCTGCTTGCGGGGCGCCTTGCCACCAGTGGACTTGCGAGCCGTTTGCTTGGTACGTGCCATAGTTGTGGTAACAACAACTCACAACGAACACTCAGCTGAGTCTGCCCGCGCTTCCCACAAAATCCCTTTATATATGAATCGGGTGGGCCCGACGACTCCAACCCTGCCTTGTGATTGGTCAGAAACGTCCAGTGAGGCTCATCGCCCACGCAGTCACCGCATGAAAGATGTGATCATTATTGTTAGTCTAATTCATTTTGTTCTTATTCTTATTCTTATTCTTATTCTTTCTTCCCTCATTCATAACAAATCTTGGAAAATATACAGCAGAACTGACATGTCATTTAAAATTCTAAGACAATTAGCAAGAAAGTTGTGATATTCTTATTTTTTTCATTCTTTTTATTCTATTTTTTTCTTATTCTTGTCATAATTAATATTGTTATCTTTATTATTTTCATTTTTTTTTATTATTCTTCCTTATCTTATTCTTATTTATCCTACTTTTAGAGAGATGAGGCTTGTGCGGTCACCCATCCAAGTTCTGCCCGGACCCCCTGCTTAACCTTGCTGATCCCGCCGTCAGCTGATTGGTCAAGAGCGGAGAACAAGGTGTTGGGAGGGCTTATTTCTCTTATTCTTATTCTTTCCTGTATTGTTGTTGCATTGTTGTGCTGAAAATGTTGGAAAATATGCACTAAAATTAACCCTTCATTCATAATTCTACGACAATTAGCAAGAGAGATATATTATTACTTTTTTCCCTTATTTTTGTTCTTTTTATTCTTAATCTTCTTTTTTTTATTATAGTTGTTATTGTTATTTTATTATTTTCGTTTTTCGTTCATTCTCCTCATTCTTATTGCTATTTTTTTCTATTCTCAGAGAGATGAGGCTTTTGTGGTCACCCATCCAAGTTCTTCCCGGACCCCCTGCTTAACTGCGCTGATCCCGCCGTTAGCTAATTGGCCAAGACCGGAGAACTAGGTGTTGGGAGGCCTTCTTTCTATTATTCTTATTCTTTCTTCCCCCATTCATATCGTTGTATTGGAAATGTTGGAAAATATACAAAAGAATTCACCCTTCTATGACAATTAGGAAGAAAGACATGGGATGCTTTCTTTCTTTTTTTTTATATTCCTTTATTGTAATTTTTCTTATTCTTGTTATAATAATTCTTACTGTTATCTTTATTACTTAAAATTTTCGTTCATTCTCCCTATTCTTATTCTTATTTTTTTTATTTATTTATTTTTTAAAAGACAGATGAGGCTTGTGTAGTCACCCATCCAAGTATTGCCCGAAACCCCTGCGTAATCTCGACGATTTCATTTGACAATACCTATTTACTTATTTATTTATTATTATATTTATTAAAAAAAAAAAGAAGAAAAGAAGATGAAGAATAAGGTATGTAATCGAAATACTCTCTCTATACTGTAGCAATAGTTTAGCTGGATGTACTTGTATTGTGTCAAAAATACTTGCAATATCTGCAATTGTAACCTGCAGTGTCGGCATAATGCATAATTAAGCAATGAAAAGAAAAATTAATAAAAGAATAAATGAAAAAAAGAAAGAAAAAAAGATACAATTAACAATTAAATATATTAGCTACCCCTCTACGTTTCTTTATCACTGCAGAAAAATGGAAACATTTTAACGTAGACTTGTCAAAATTCAACTGAAATTAAGGGTTAAATAAGGATTGTCACCCCTTCCCCAGAGGATATTCATTGTCTTTTAATATATATATATATATATATATATATATATATATATATATATATATATATATATATATATATATATATATATATATATATATATATATATATATATATATATATATATATATATTCTTTTTATTTAAAGTCTTATTTAGAGAGAGAGAGAGAGAGAGAGAGAGAGGTAACGTCCTTGAGGATAGCAGCTCGTCTACGCTCCGCTCAGTGATCAGCGTTAGAATGTAATTCCTCATTTCTTTAAAAAAAAAAAAAAAAAAAAAACAGAAACTTTATTTAGGGGGCTTGCTGGAAACAAACTACAATGGAGGAAAGAACAATATGTCTGCTATATGACCCACCCAGTTAAATTTTCAAGAAGCAAACGCAAGTTGGAAAATACGAGGAAGATAAATTTTCATTTATATACGTTTTATGGTAATTTCTGCCACGCCTTCCTCTATTCATCAAACGTCACTGACACTTATTCCCTTTATTTTTTACTTTACAGAATCTTTTGTAGGGCAAGACTCTAGAGGATATGTGCTTTCATAAATTCTATAATGCTTTGCTTATCATAGAGACATAAAAAAAAAAAATAATAATAATAAAAATAAATAAATTAATTAATTTAAAAAATCAAAATAAATAGATATATAAATTAATTAATCAATCAAATAAATTTCTATGCTTCACCTTTATAGCATTCGTATGAATGTCAAAACAAAACAAAAAATATAAATATAAATAATAATATGAAAAAAAAAAATTACTAAATATATGAAAAATAGCATTACTACTACTACTACTACTACTACTACTACTGCTACTACTACTACTATTTTTTTTTTTTTTTTTATGTAGGAAGGACACTGGCCAAGGGCAACAAAAATGTAATAAAAAAAATGCCCACTGAAATGCCAGTCCCATACAGGGGTCAAAGCAGTGGTCAAAAAATGATGAATAAGTGTCTTGAAACCTCCCTCTTGAAGGAATTCAAGTCATAGGAAGGTGGAAATACGGAAGCAGGCAGGGAGTTCCAGAGTTTACCAGAGAAAGGGATGAATGATTGAGAATACTAGTTAACTCTTGCGTTAGAGAAGTGGACAGAATAGAGGTGAGAGAAAGAAGAAAGTCTTGTGCAGCGAGGCCACGGAAGGAGGGGAGGCATGCAGTTAGCAAGATCAGAAGAGCAGTTAGCATGAAAATAGCGGTAGAAGACAGCTAGATATGCAACATTGCGGCGGTGAGAGAGAAGCTGAAGACAGTCAGTTAGAGGAGAGGAGTTGATGAGACGAAAAGCTTTTGATTCCACCCTGTCTAGAAAAGCAGTATGAGTGGAACCCCCCTCAGACATGTGAAGCATACTCCATACATGGACGGATAAGGCCCTTGTACAGAGTTAGCAGCTGGGGGGGTGAGAAAAACTGGCGGAGACGTCTCAGAACACCTAACTTCATAAAAGCTGTTTTAGCTAGAGATGAGATGTGAAGTTTCCAGTTCAGATTATAAGTAAAGGACAGACCGAGGATGTTCAATGTAGAAGAGGGGGACAGTTGAGTGTCATTGAAGAAGAGGGGATAGTTGTCTGGAAGGTTGTGTCGAGTTGATAGATGGAGGAATTGATTTTTTGAGGCATTGAACAATATCAAGTTTGTTCTGCCCCAATGAGAAATTTTAGAAAGATCAGAAGTCAGGCGTTCTGTGGCTTCCCTGCGTGATATGTTTACCTCCTGAAGGGTTGGACGTCTATGAAAAGACGTGGAAAAGTGCAGGGTGGTATCTTCAGCGTAGGAGTGGATAGGACAAGAAGTTTGGTTTAGAAGATCATTAATGAATAATAAGAAGAGAGTGGGTGACAGGACAGAACCCTGAGGAACACCACTGTTAATTGATTTAGGAGAAGAACAGTGACCGTCTACCACAGCAGCAATAGAACGGTCAAAAAGGAAACTTGAGATGAAGTAAACAGAGAGAAGGATAGAAACCGTAGGAGGGTAGTTTGGAAATCAAAGCTTTGTGCCAGACTCTATCAAAAGCTTTTGATAATTATGTCCAAGGCAACAGCAAAAGTTTCACCAAAATCTCTAAAAGAGGATGACCAAGACTCAGTAAGGAAAGCCAGAAGATCACCAGTAGAGCGGCCTTGACGGAACCCATACTGGCGATCAGATAGAAGGTTGTGGAGTGATAGATGTTTAAGAATCTTCCTGTTGAAGATAGATTAAAAAACTTTAGATAGGCAGGAAATTAAAGCAATAGGATGGTAGTTTGAGGGATTAGAACGGTCACCCTTTTTAGGAACAGGTTGAATGTAAGTAAACTTCCAGCAAGAAGGAAAGGTAGTGTTGACAGACAGAGCTGAAAGAATTTGAATAGGCAAGGTGCAAGCATGGAGGCATTGTTTCGGAGAACAATAGGAGGGACCCCATCCGGTCCATAAGCCTTCCGAGGGTTTAGGCCAGCGAGGGCATGGAAAACATCATTGCGAAGAATTTTAATAGGTGGCATGAAGTTGTCAGAGGGTGGAGGAGAGGGAGGAACAAGCCCAGAATCGTCCAATGTAGAATTTTTAGCAAAGGTTTGAGCAAAGATTTCAGCTTTAGAAATAGATGCGATAGCAGTGGTGCCATCTGGTTGAAATAGAGTAGGGAAAGAAGAAGCAGCAAAGTTATTGGAGATACTTTTTGGCTAGATGCCAGAAATCACGAAGGGAGTTAGAGAGAGAGAGAGAGAGAGAGAGAGAGAGAGAGAGAGAGAGAGAGAGAGAGAGAGAGAGAGAGAGAGAGAGAGAGAGAGAGAGAGAGAGAGAGAGAGAGAATGTGTGTGTGTGTATATGTGTCGGTTGGGTTGTGAAGGATGGGAAAAACCAGCAAGCCTCGGCTCCACTGACTGATCGATACTTGAATGTAATTCAAGTAAGGCGAAGTTAGGTTAGATTAGGTCAGGTCAGGTTAAGTTAGGTTAGGTTAGGTTAATTTAGGTTAGGTTGTTAGTGTTAGTTTAGGGTAGTTTAGGTG
>NC_087167.1:24287784-24305284 GCF_035594125.1 Scylla paramamosain
ATTGAAGAGGACTCAGCTTGTGGGGAATCGCAGCCCCAAAAGCCCTCTCCACCACGATCTACCTCTACCTCTACCACCACTACTGCCAACACCACTAACACCACAAAAAAGACTGAAACAAAGCGACACCTAGCGACAGTGCCCCAACCCTCCCCCCCCTCTACACGAACCGCGTCGAGGGGTAAAAAAAACACATAAAAAAACACTTAAATCATGCTCACAATAATACAATTAAACTGTCGCGGTTTCTGGAATAACAGACACCATATTTCAGAAGCAATTCGATCGATCGATCCAGACATCGTCCTCCTCAACCACACAGGTTCACCACCAAAACCCATAAAACTATATGGCTACAACACACGCTACACAACAGGTACGCATCATGACGGCGTAGCTCTCATGGTAAAATGTACCATCAAACACATACACATAACCAACTGGCCCTCAGCCCACTTCCTGGCCACCAAGATCGAAACACAACATGGGCAATTTCTCATTGCCACCACATACAGCAGACCAAAAACTGGGCTCCCACTCACCAGCCTCAACAATCTTTTCAATCACACAAATATCCCGGTCTACATACTTGCAGACCTAAACGCCAAACACACCGCCTTCAAACACTCAAACAACAACCAACACGGACACGAACTCCTTCAACTAACACAACTGAAACGCCTCCGTTTCCTTGGACCTGACTTCCCCACATGCTTTACGCACAATGGGAATGGCAGGCCAGATCTCATCCTCTCCAATCGGCAATCCCTACTTTTCCACCACTATATCTCCCATGGACCACTCTGTGGTTCTGACCACGTTCCCCTAATCCTCAAAATATCCTCCAATCCCATATCCACCCCATCCCCACCTGTCTCCGACTACCGCTCCGCCGACTGGGAGAGCTTCAAGAAAACACTCACAGACTTACACCAACCAACACAGCTCGAAGGCCAACCCTACACAGACATAGACAGTGCCTTAGAGACGTTACACAACAATATTCTGACATCAGCCAACAGACACATACCAACAAAACAACATATAATTCATATAGACTTCCGACCTTCCATTAGAACACAAAGGCTGCTAGTGTGCTACAGAACACGCTTTTTAAAAAACAAGCACAACCACACACCTATCTACGGAGATCTTTGCACCCTTCGTACACACATAACAAATAGCCTACAGGAAGATCACAGCGCTCACTGGAGGAATCTAGTCTCCCATATGGACAGAACCCGCTGCAGTAATCCTACACAGTTCTGGCACATGGTGTACAGGCTGAGGGGATGCCAGCGGGAAAGATTCGAGTACCTCCTAGTGAACGGGGATCGCATCACAAACCCAGAACAAGTCACCAGCATCTTCAAGACACACTGGCACAATACTTTCCAACCACACCCTCTCCCACTCCACGAGCCCAGTATTGCCCACATAAACAACATCATCGATCGTGCACGCCACAACCTAGCAAACACGATTCCACATAACACTATACAAAAAATACGCCTCAACCCCCAACACCCTCTCACCACACCTATTGAGGAGGATGATGTCGCCAGGTTGCTCAGGCATACTCCGCGGCGAGCCCCTGGCCCCTCAGGAGTCACCTGGCCCATGGTGCGGAACCTTCCCCAAGAAACTATATCCAGCCTGACGGAGATTTTCAACGCCTGCCTTGCCTCTGGATACTTTCCTAAGGCATTCAAAATTTCAAACATCACCCTCATTGCTAAGCCCGGAAAAAACTCCCACTTACCAGAAAACTATCGCCCCATTAGCCTCCTTGAAATTCTCGGAAAAACCTTTGAACGCCTCATCAATTTAAGATTGAGAGCGTTCCTCGAAGGTAACGAGCTGCTGGCACCACAGCAGTTCGGCTTCCGGAGGAACGCCTCAACCGAGGACGCTCTAAACAGCATAGTTGCATACTTAAATTTCAATAAGCCCTATTTCAGAGCAGCCCTTGTAACAAAAGATGTCAAAAAAGCATTTGACACTGTTTGGCACGCAGGCTTAAAACACAAAATTTGCAACAACTTCAACCTTCCCCCCCTAACGCAACGCATACTATGTAGTTTTCTGGTAGAGAGACGGACAAGAATCTGTCATCAGGGCACCTTTTCAACATCCTTTTCCCCTCAGGCTGGAGTCCCACAAGGCTCTGTACTGTCCCCCACCCTTTTCAACATGTATACAGCTGACATGCCCCCTCCAGTTCATAATGATTCATTAACCATTCAATACGCGGACGATGTAACGCAATTGGCTCGAGCCAGGTCGTTAGATCTCCTCACAGACAAAATTCAACGGGAACTGACGGCGACTAGCCTATGGGAGATGAAATGGCGAATCCTCTCCCATCCCGAAAAATCTAAAGTCACCTACTTTAACATAAAAAAAAGTCAGCCTCGCCAAATCTCATTGAACAACATTGTTCCACACCCCAACCCAATCCCCATCAGTAACAACAACAAAGTGCTTGGCCTCACCATCGACAAGCACCTCAAATTCAACATACATATAAACCAAAAAGCTGCTTTAGCCGCCGTGGCCTTGAGCAACCTCGAAAGATTTCGCGACAGCAACACGAAAACAAAACTACACCTCTTCAAAGCTTTTATTCTCCCCCTTTTAACCTATTGCCCTCTTGCACTCTCTCTTTCCGCTCCCACTAACCTCTCAAAACTTCAGAGGGTCCAGAATCGAGCAATTCGTTTCGCCCTTGGAACGAAATGGTTCGACTTTCGGTCCTCTCTCTCTACTCATGAGGAGTCCAACATCCCTCCTGTTAACATAACACACTACAACAGACTCAACAAACAGCTAACCTCATTTTCTGACAGACACACAAACACATACAATTTCATAACCAACCTTCCCCCAGCTTTCCGTCACCTCCCACACTGCAACCTCCTTGACCCTCCCACTGTGCCTCCTGACCCCATTTTCTAAATAACGGACTCCTTCACTCTCTCTTTCACTCTCTCTCTCTCTCTCTCTCTCTCTCTCTCTCTCTCTCTCTCTCTCTCTCTCTCTCTCTCTCTCTCTCTCTCTCTCTCTCTCTCTCTCTCTCTCTCTCTCTCTTTCTCTCTCTTTCTCTAATCTTCTCTACTACTCAAGGTGTCTGAGTGGAATCATCGTCGCACTCTCGTTCACGTGGGGCGAGCCCGTGTGCCTACACCTAGTGGTTTTTTCATATTTTTTGTCTTATGGCTTTGTATTCATCTTTTGTTTATTTTATGCATTATCTTTCTGTCTCGCAGCCTAGGTCCCAAGGAGGCACCGGACCGCTCCCGGGAAAAAGATGCGACAAAACACACCACCATTAACATTCCATGCCTCTGACCGAAGGAGTGGGCTCGCGTGCCAACACCTAGTGGTTTTTTTATATATTTTGTCTTATGGTTTTTTATTCATATTTTTGTGTTTTTTTATGCATTATTTTTCCGTCTCGCAGCCTAGGTTCTCAAAGGGACACCAGACCACTTTCAGATGAAAGAGGATAGCACGAACCGCACTTCTCCCACTGACGCCACGGCAATGGGGCCCCCGGCCGTTGGCATGACGTTCCGGTAGTGGTACCCCCCGTGGCAGTTATGGAGCGGCCAGCACTGATGGTGGGGACGGCAACCACACTATTCAGTGGAAGCCACTTCACCCCCCCCCACAGAGGTAGTTTGGTGCGGCCAGAGCTGGGTAGTAAGGTAGTCAAGAGATGGTGGGGCGGGGCCCTGGAAGCATCCATGCAGGAATCTCCATTCACCCCCCACCACCGGCGACTTACCGCGTGCAAGCAGATGGTATTAGATTTGACCCCTCGTTGCGGTGAGGGAGCCTTTTCGAGCCTCTGTCATTGCACATCCTACAATCACGTCAATCATTATCACAAACCATCCTCACCCTCCCCATGCACATAATACCACGACATTTTTTATATTCTCTCTTTTTTTTTTTTTTTTTAGCAGGTTGGCCTTTTTGCAGGACGAGTCACAGGACACGAGATGAAAGGACCGACACCGCTTTTTCACCCACCACATTACATCACACAATAAATATCCCGCCCATCACCAAATCACTCTACTACTATCCGTGGTTCGGAACCCACGTAAAACTGTAGGTCCCTCCGCTATACGGATGTACTTCTTCCTCTGTCCTTCTTTGAACCAATAAAAAACACAAAAAAACCCTTTTTTACTCTGACTGTCCTTCACTCCTCTTTCACATCCTGATAATGCAGGCTCTGGATAGTCTGGCCCCTAACTTGTGCGTGGTTTGGCCTGGTGTTTTGGGTGCGTGGGCGGCGTCCGTTGCCGTGGCTGTTTTGGGCTTGGCTTGCTCGGTTGGTGGCGGACTCTCCTGCTTTCCCCGATAAGGACCTTGTCTCCCTTGCCATCTTAGAATGAATATAACACGCTAAAAAAAAAAAAAAAAAAAAAAAAAAAAAAAAAAAAAAAAAAAAGATGTCCTTCCTAATTCAAATTGCGCCTGGGTTAAGCCCCAGTGACTATTTCTCCTCCTACAATTCCCTTCTTATCACCCCCCTATTCTTCCCACTATCCCCACTTCTCCCTCCCCATCTTTTCTCTCTTTGTTATGTTATGTTATGTTATTTTGAGGCACACTTCCTCAAGCCCTGGTAGCAGAAGGTTCTCCCAGCTCCTACCTCCCAGCCGCAGCCAGCCAACCAGCAGCCAGCTCCGAAGGAAGAAGGTCCGCCCTACACCGAGCCGCCGAGTCACAAGCTCCGCCTACCGGGTCCGGAAAGAACCAATAGTCACCCAGCACCGCTCCCGCTCTCACTCCTGCGTCTTTTAAAAGACCTGCAGGTGGCAAGGCGCACACACTCGCCCACGAGCTGCCGAAAAAGGAGCATCTTCGCTCCCAACGACTCTACAAAGAAAAAGGCTTTGGCCTACTAACAAAAAAGAATACCGATAGACAACCCGGCAGTCACTTCGAGGAGCCGCGGTCTTCCCTACGTTCCCTGTGGAGAGAGCCTCACCTAAGGGATATCGCTGGAAGATCGCAGTAACTCATTGGTATAAGTGACTTTTGCCAACTGTTCCTCCTACTCCACCTTTCTTTTCTTCGTACCGGCGACAGAGTCAGGATCGGGCCTTAGGCAAGCCCGCTCCGCGCTCTTTAGCCACCGGGGCCTCTAGTGTTGGCTAGAGCAGCCCAGAGACACCTCGGTAGCGTACAAGCCCTACCTCAGGGCTAGATATTCAGGGTTTCTTCCCTCCAGCTAGGATCCCCCTCGGGATATAGGTTCTAGGGCGATAGGAAACAACAACAGGTTGTTTATAGGCCACTCGTGGTTGTAGCACCCAAAAGGCTGTAGCGCCACAAGGCTGTAGCGCCACTTACTTTTAAAAACACTTTTTCACCACAGATTCTTCCACAAGGCTGCAGTATCATAGGGCCCGGCCCTATGATAAGATGGCCGCTCCACGCCCCCCTGATCGGACTATAAGGTACCGGATAAAGACTGCAAGCATTCCTGCCGACATCAGCAATTCGTTCTTTACCAGAACACAGGTACCCCATACAAAATGTTTCCGATCTGGCCCGTATATCATCGTTGGCTTAGCTAGCGAGGCGGACCGTGAAAAACACACCACAGAACAGGCAACCGAAAATTTAAAACTTCTAGGCTTCGAGCTCGTAGAGTCTCCGGAGCAAATCGCCGCTCGAACAATCCTTGCCCGTCGAGTCGACGATTATATACTGAAAAAAACCAGCGAGGATCTCCGAGAGGAGATCGAAGAAAAAAACGGAATCCAGATCGACGACATAAAACTCATACAAAAAGTACACATGATCAAACTAAAGCTACGATCGAGACAGCAGGCAGAACAGGCGCAGAAGAAAGGAATCAAACTCTTTTCCCAAATAATACCCTCTTACAACGTCAGCATTGAGGAATACCGTCCGGTAAATCAATGTTATAAGTGTTATAAATTCAGTCATAGAACAAACCAATGTAAGGAGAAAGAACAAGTGTGCTCTAAGTGTGCAGCTAAGGGCCACGATTATAGAAACTGCCAATCAACCACATTAAAATGCGCTAACTGTGACGGCGAACACGTTGCTGTCTCGTTCAAATGCCCAGTTAAACGCACCCAGCAGCAACAACAAAACTCCATAACAGCAACACCAACAACCTCTTCACAGCCAAACAACTCCTACGCTCAAGCAGCCACACCTGCCACCCCAACACACATGAACACAATTTCTAACACAAACATGGAAAAACTGCTACTAGCCGAAATTATAATCAAATATTCCATACAAACCTCCTTCGGTGACCTGAGAAAACAAGCAGAAACCATGAACTCACTGCTGGAGTACAATGGTTGTCCAACAATAAAACTCCCACCAAATTTCACACAAACAAATCAACAACACTACCAACAAAAGCTTGTGGAACAAACAGAAGCCCCTACACAAACAAACCAACAACACCACCTTGCTGAACAAACAGAAGCTCCTACAGTCCCTAATCAGGAACCAAACTCCTCCTCCACCGAACAATCCAGCCTCCTTCCAACCGGGAACCTAGCTACCGGTGAGGACACAGTTTCTGGGAAAACGCAACCCCACAGCCCCACTCCTACCACTACCTCCACCACAAAAACGAACGAAAACACACCAACACAAGCCAGTAACACCGCACATAAAAGACACATTCCGGGTACACAACCCACCTCCCCTAGACCCACACGAACCACATCGAGAGTTAAGAAAACATGATTACGATCATGCAACTAAATTGTCGCGGCTACTGGAATAACCGGCACCTTATTTCAGAAGCTATTCGATCAACCGACCCAGACATCGTCCTCCTGAACCACACAGGTTCACCAACAAAACCAATTAAGCTATATGGATATAACACACGTTACACTACAGGTACACGTCATGATGGCGTAGCTGTCATGGTCAAATGCACCATCAAACACATCCACATAACCGACTGGCCTTCAGCACACTTCCTGGCCACCAGGATCGAAACACAACACGGGATATTTCTTATTGCCACCACATACAGCAGACCGGATACAGGGCTCCCTCTCACCAGTCTCAACAATCTCTTCAATCACACAAACATACCAGCCTATATACTGGCAGACCTCAATGCCAGTCACACAGCATTTAGACACACCAAGAACAACCAACATGGACACCAACTTCTACAACTTACACAACTGAAACGCCTCCGTTTCCTTGGCCCTGACTTTCCTACCTGCTATACCCACAATGGGAATGGCAGGCCGGATCTCATCCTCTCCAACCGGCAATCCCTACCTTTCCATCACCACATCTCCTACGGACCCATCTGTGGTTCAGACCACGTCCCCCTAATTCTAAAAATATCCTCAAACCCCATATCTATCCCATCCCCACCTGTCCCCGACTACCGCTCCGCCGACTGGGAGGGATTCAGGAAAACTCTTTCAGACCTACACCAACCACCACAGCTCGAAGGCCAACCCTATACAATAATAGACAGTGCCCTAGAGACACTACATAGTGACATCCTGACATCAGCCAACAGACACACACCAAAGAAACAACACAAAATTCACATAGACTTCAGACCCTCCATAAAAACACAACGACTACTAGTGTGCTAC
Source organism: Scylla paramamosain (assembly GCF_035594125.1). Classification (NCBI taxonomy): domain Eukaryota; kingdom Metazoa; phylum Arthropoda; class Malacostraca; order Decapoda; family Portunidae; genus Scylla; species Scylla paramamosain. The sequence goes on from NC_087167.1 coordinate 24,295,428, forward strand.
AGAACACGCTTTTTACAAAACATGCACAACCACATACCCATCTACAGAGACCTCTGCACCCTTCGCACACACATACTAAATAGCCTACAGGATGACCACAGCGCTCACTGGAGGAACCTAGTCTCCCTTATGGACGGAGCTCGCTGCAAAAATCCTACTCAGTTCTGGCACATGGTGCACAAGCTGAAGGGATGCCACCGGGAAAGATTCGAGTACCTCCTAGTGAACGGTGATCGAGTCACCAACCCAGACCAGGTCACCAACACCTTCCAGACACACTGGTGCAACACCTTCCAACCACACCCTTTCCCTCCCCATGAGCCCAGTATTGCCCACATACACCACATCACCGATCTTGTGCGCCGAAACATAGCAAACACGCTACCACATAACATTATACACTTAACACACCTAGATCCCCAACACCCTCTCACCACACCCATTGAGGAGGAGGATGTCACCAGGTTGCTCAGACATACTCCGCGGCGAGCCCCCGGCCCCTCAGGAGTCACATGGCCGATGGTGCGGAGCCTTCCTCCAGAAATCATATCCAGCCTGACAAAAATTTTCAATGCTTGCCTCGCCTCTGGATACTTCCCAAAGGCTTTCAAAATTTCAAACATCACCCTTATTGCCAAGCCCGGAAAAAACTCTCACTTACCAGAAAACTATCGCCCCATAAGCCTCCTTGAAATTCTTGGAAAAACTTTTGAACGTCTAATCAACTTAAGATTGAGAGCGTTCCTCGAATGTAACGGATTGCTGGCACCACAGCAGTTCGGTTTCCGGAGGAACGCCTCAACTGAGGACGCCCTTAACAGCATAGTAGCCTACCTAAATTTCAACAAGCCATATTACAAGACAGCACTCGTGACAAAAGATGTCAAGAAAGCTTTTGACACCGTTTGGCACACCGGTTTGAAATACAAAATTTGTAATAACTTCAATCTCCCTTTTCTAACACAACGCATCTTGTGTAGTTTTCTGGATGAGAGACAGACAAGAATCCGCCACCAGGGCAACTTTTCGCCATTTTTCACCCCTCAGGCTGGAGTCCCACAAGGCTCCGTACTCTCCCCCACCCTTTTTAACATGTACACAGCTGACCTACCCCTCCCAGCCCACAATGACTCACTAACTATTCAATACGCGGACGATGTAACGCAATTGGCCCGTGCCAGGTCGTTAGATCTCCTAACCGACAAAATTCAATGGGAACTGATGGCGACTAGCCTGTGGGAGATGAAATGGCGAATTCTCTCCCATCCCGAAAAATCAAAAGTCACTTATTTCAACATTAAAAGAAGTCAGCCCCGCCAAATCTCACTAAACAGAATTACTCCAATCCCCACCCCAATCCCCATCAGTAACAACAACAAAGTGCTTGGCCTCACCATAGATAAGCACCTCAACTTCAATATACATATAAAACAAAAAGCAACCATAGCCGCCAAGGCCCTGAGCAACCTGGAAAGATTTCGCGACAGCAGCACAAAAACAAAACTTCACCTCTACAAAGCTTTCATTCTCCCTCTCTTAACCTACTGCCCTCTTGCCCTCTCTCTCTCTGCTCCCTCCAACCTCTCTAAACTTCAAAAAGTTCAAAACCGAGCAATTCGTTTCGCTCTTGGGACGAAATGGTTCGACTTCCAAACCTCTCTCTCCATTCACCAGGAGTCCAACATCCCCCCCCTTAACATAACACTCCACAATAGAATCGAAAAACAACTAAGCTCCTTCTCCGACAGACACACAATCACATACAATTTCATTACCAACCTCCCCCCACCTTTCCGTCACCTGCCGCACTGCAATCTCCTTGATCCTCCCACTGTGCCTCCTGAACCTGTTTTCTAATAATGGACTCCTCCTTTCTTCCCTTCACTATCTCCTTTCTCTGTACCACTCATGGTGTCTGAGTGGCATCATCGTCGTTCTCTCGTTCACGTGGGCGGTCCCGCGTGCCAACACCTAGTGGTTTTTTCATATTTTTTGTCTTATGGTTTTGTATTCATATTTTTGTTTTTGTGCATTATTTTTCTGTCTCGCAGCCTAGGTTTTAAGGTGGCACCGGACCGCTCTTGGGAAAGGGACGCGACAAAAAATCACCGCCATTAACATACCATGCCTCTGACCGAGGGAGTGGGGTCGTGTGGCAACACCTAGTGGTTTTTTCATATTTTTTGTCTTATGGCTTTGTATTCATATTTTTGTTTTTTATACATTATTTTCTTGCCTCGCAGCCTAGGTTTCAAGGGGGCACCGGACCACTTCCAGAGAGACGGGGATAGCACGAACCGCACTCCTCCCACTGACGTCACGGCAATGGGGCCCCCGGACGTCGGCATGACGTTCCGGTAGCGGTACCCCCCGAGGTAGTTAAGGAGCGGCCAGTACTGATGATGGGGACGGTAACCACACCATTCAGTGGAAGCCACTTCACCCCCCACACAGAGGTAGTTGGGTGCGGCAAGGGCTGGGCAGGAAGGTAGTCAAGAGATGGTGGGGCGGGGCCCTGGAAGCATCCATGCAGGAATCCCCATTCACCCCCCGCCACCAGCGACTTACCGCGTGCAAGCAGATGGTATTAGATTTGACCCCTCGTTGCGGTGAGGGAGCCTTTTCGAGCCTCTGTCATTGCACATCCTACCATCATGTCAATCATTATCACAAACCATCCTCACCCTCCCCATGCACATAACACCACAACATTTTTTATACTTCTCTTTTCTTTAGCAGGTTGGCCTTTTTGCAGGAAGAGTCACAGGACAAGAGCAGAAAGGACCGACACCGCTTTTTCACCCACCACATTACATCATACATTAAATATCCCTGCCATCACCAAATCACTCTACTACTATCCGTGGTTCGGAACCCACGTAAAACTGTAGGTCCCTCCGCTATACGGATGTACTTCTTCCTCTGTCCTTCTTTGAACCAATAAAAAGCAAAAAAAAAAAAACCCTTTCTACTCTGACTGTCCTTCACTCCTCTTTCACATCCTGATGGTGCAGGCTCTGGATAGTCTGGCCCCTAACTTGTGCGTGGTTTGGCCCGGGGTTTTGGGTGCGTGGGCGGCGTTCGTGGCTGTGGCTGTGTTGGGCTTGGCCTGCTCGGTTGGTGGCGGACTCTCCTGCTTTCCCCGATAAAGACCTTGTCCCCCTTGCCATCTTAGCATGAATATAACACGTAAAAAAAAAAAAAAAAAAAAAAAAAAAAAAAAAAAAAAAAAAAAAAAAAAAAAAAAAAAAGATGTCCTTCCTCATTGAAATTGCGCCTGGGTTAAGCCCCAGTGACTATTTCTCCTACTACAATTCCCTTCTTATCACCCCCCTATTCTTCCCACTATCCCCACTTCCCCCTCCCCATCTTTTCTCTCTTTGTTATGTTATGTTATGTTATTTTGAGGCACATTCGTGAGCTTCCTGTTAGACCGTTCGGACGTCGTACTAGCAGCTCTCATCACCATGACTGGCCGCGGCAAGGGAGGCAAGGGTCTTGGAAAGGGAGGCGCCAAGCGTCACCGTAAGGTTCTGCGTGATAACATCCAGGGAATCACCAAGCCTGCTATCCGTCGTCTAGCTCGCCGAGGTGGCGTCAAGCGCATCTCTGGTCTCATCTACGAGGAGACTCGTGGGGTGCTCAAGGTGTTCCTTGAGAACGTTATCAGGGATGCTGTCACCTATACCGAGCACGCCAAGCGTAAGACCGTTACTGCCATGGACGTTGTCTACGCCCTCAAGCGTCAGGGCCGTACCCTGTACGGATTTGGTGGTTAAATCGCTCCATTATTGAGATGGTGCCAGCTATTCAGCTTGCATTATCATCATTGAATAACATCATCTCCCGGACCTTTTTAAGGTCCACAAACATGAAAAGAAAGAAGGACCATAGACTACTATTATTACTACTACTTTCTCATAACCATGTTCACTATCACTATCTGAGCTAAGAAAAGAAACCATTATTAATTATAACCATCTTTCTCACTTCATCAGGTCTTCTCCAAGTATTATTATTATTATCATTATTATTATTATTATTATTATTATTATTATTATCATTATTATTATTATTATTATTATTATTATTATTATTATTATTATTATCATTGACTTATTTCAATGATCACGCCCCTCATCGTTCTCAGTTTCTCATAAAACAAAATATACATTGAGATGAAAAAGACGCTCAACATATCACAATAGGCAACACATCTAATCAACTCTCCACTGTGACACACAGCAGGTACATTAGTAGAAATATAGTATACATATTTATTCTCGGTCACTTGCGTGCCTGACTAAATAATAATAATAATAATAACAAATAACTAACTCGAAAATAAATACACTACTTGCTTATTATTGATATACCAGTATAGTCTACACAACTCTCTAGATGTTTGAACGTGTGGCTCCGAAGAGGAGCCGGATTGATGGTGATATTGGCTGAAGGGGAGGGAGGCCCTTTATTTACTTCTTCTCAGTCTTCTTGGGAAGGAGCACGGCCTGAATGTTGGGCAGCACGCCACCCTGTGCAATGGTGACTCCGGAGAGGAGCTTGTTAAGTTCCTCGTCGTTGCGGATGGCCAGCTGCAGGTGACGTGGGATGATGCGAGTCTTCTTGTTGTCACGGGCGGCATTGCCGGCAAGCTCAAGGACTTCAGCAGCCAGGTACTCCATAACTGCCGCAAGGTACACGGGGGCACCAGCACCCACGCGCTCGGCGTAGTTGCCTTTCCTTAGAAGGCGATGAATCCTGCCGACCGGGAACTGGAGTCCAGCACGACTGGAACGGGACTTTGACTTTCCCTTCACCTTTCCTCCCTTGCCGCGTCCAGACATGATAATGGATGTTGTGGTAGTAGTAGTAGTAGTAGTAGTTGTTGTTGTTGGTGATAAATGAGGAGCGCGAGTACTCTAACCTCGTCGGTAGCTCTGCGAGCAAGTAGTGAATTTTGGGAAAAACGGCTATATATACGCGAGATCAGATCGGCCCAGAGCGCGTCTGGACCAATCAGGACGCTCGCTGAGGTGGCGACTCCTGATCCTGAGTAGGCACGCTAATATATATACCACTTTTCAACTGAGAAAACGCACACTCGTTCTCACAGCAGTACGGCGACACTATGCCTCCCAAAGCATCAGGAAAGGCTGCCAAGAAAGCTGGCAAGGCACAGAAGGCCATTGCCAAGGGCGACAAGAAGAAGAAGCGCAGGAGGAAGGAGAGCTACTCCATCTACATCTACAAGGTGCTCAAGCAAGTCCACCCAGACACTGGCGTGTCCTCCAAGGCCATGTCAATCATGAACTCGTTCGTGAATGACATTTTCGAGCGCATCGCTGCCGAGGCATCCCGCCTGGCACACTATAACAAGCGCTCCACCATCACCAGCCGGGAAATCCAGACCGCTGTCCGTCTTCTTCTGCCTGGTGAACTGGCAAAACACGCTGTTTCTGAAGGCACCAAGGCTGTTACCAAGTATACCTCCTCCAAGTAAACAGGCGGCCAGTATACTGCTGCCAGTATAAAATAATACCCGGCTCCATTGGAGCCACACTTGAAAAGGAAAAAAGATACGATATAGACAAATGCATTATTATTATAATTATTGTTATTATTATTAATATTATTATTATTATTATTTTTATTATTATTATTATTATTATTATTATTATTATTATTATTATTATCATTATTAATAATATTAATATTGTTGTTTTTATTATGATTATTATTATAATAATTATTGTATCATTATTATTATTATTATTATTATTATTATTATTATTATTATTATTATTATGCTTATTATTATCGTGATTATTATTCTGTGGAGATAAAGAAAAGATAAAAAAAAAATAGAGATAAAGAAAGATAAAAATTCTCCCAAGTGAAAGAGATATGGCCATGGAAGAGGGAATAATAATAATAATATAAAAAAAAAAAAAGGGGGGAAGGATATTGAGTTGAAAGTCGATACCTGATACTGAAAGATGGAAAATAAATATTTTCTTCCACAAAACCAAACAGATTGTCTATGAAAATTCTTTAATGAAAGAGATGTTTGGCCCTAAAAAGGGCCTAGATATTGCTGTTATGAAGATCATTCGTGGATGACTTCTTAGGCACGCTCGCCACGGATGCGACGAGCCAGTTGGATGTCCTTTGGCATGATAGTCACGCGCTTGGCATGGATGGCGCACAGGTTGGTATCCTCAAACAGACCCACGAGGTAAGCCTCGGAAGCTTCCTGGAGAGCCATGACAGCAGAGGACTGGAAGCGGAGGTCAGTCTTGAAATCCTGAGCAATTTCACGCACCAGGCGCTGGAAAGGCAGTTTCCTGATAAGCAGCTCAGTGCTCTTCTGATAACGGCGGATCTCACGGAGAGCAACGGTTCCAGGCCTGTAACGGTGGGGTTTCTTGACACCTCCAGTGGCTGGAGCAGACTTGCGAGCTGCCTTTGTAGCAAGCTGCTTGCGGGGCGCCTTGCCACCAGTGGACTTGCGAGCCGTTTGCTTGGTACGTGCCATAGTTGTGGTAACAACAACTCACAACGAACACTCAGCTGAGTCTGCCCGCGCTTCCCACAAAATCCCTTTATATATGAATCGGGTGGGCCCGACGACTCCAACCCTGCCTTGTGATTGGTCAGAAACGTCCAGTGAGGCTCATCGCCCACGCAGTCACCGCATGAAAGATGTGATCATTATTGTTAGTCTAATTCATTTTGTTCTTATTCTTATTCTTATTCTTATTCTTTCTTCCCTCATTCATAACAAATCTTGGAAAATATACAGCAGAACTGACATGTCATTTAAAATTCTAAGACAATTAGCAAGAAAGTTGTGATATTCTTATTTTTTTCATTCTTTTTATTCTATTTTTTTCTTATTCTTGTCATAATTAATATTGTTATCTTTATTATTTTCATTTTTTTTTATTATTCTTCCTTATCTTATTCTTATTTATCCTACTTTTAGAGAGATGAGGCTTGTGCGGTCACCCATCCAAGTTCTGCCCGGACCCCCTGCTTAACCTTGCTGATCCCGCCGTCAGCTGATTGGTCAAGAGCGGAGAACAAGGTGTTGGGAGGGCTTATTTCTCTTATTCTTATTCTTTCCTGTATTGTTGTTGCATTGTTGTGCTGAAAATGTTGGAAAATATGCACTAAAATTAACCCTTCATTCATAATTCTACGACAATTAGCAAGAGAGATATATTATTACTTTTTTCCCTTATTTTTGTTCTTTTTATTCTTAATCTTCTTTTTTTTATTATAGTTGTTATTGTTATTTTATTATTTTCGTTTTTCGTTCATTCTCCTCATTCTTATTGCTATTTTTTTCTATTCTCAGAGAGATGAGGCTTTTGTGGTCACCCATCCAAGTTCTTCCCGGACCCCCTGCTTAACTGCGCTGATCCCGCCGTTAGCTAATTGGCCAAGACCGGAGAACTAGGTGTTGGGAGGCCTTCTTTCTATTATTCTTATTCTTTCTTCCCCCATTCATATCGTTGTATTGGAAATGTTGGAAAATATACAAAAGAATTCACCCTTCTATGACAATTAGGAAGAAAGACATGGGATGCTTTCTTTCTTTTTTTTTATATTCCTTTATTGTAATTTTTCTTATTCTTGTTATAATAATTCTTACTGTTATCTTTATTACTTAAAATTTTCGTTCATTCTCCCTATTCTTATTCTTATTTTTTTTATTTATTTATTTTTTTTCAGACAGATGAGGCTTGTGTAGTCACCCATCCAAGTATTGCCCGAAACCCCTGCGTAATCTCGACGATTTCATTTGACAATACCTATTTACTTATTTATTTATTATTATATTTATTAAAAAAAAAAAAGAAGAAAAGAAGATGAAGAATAAGGTATGTAATCGAAATACTCTCTCTATACTGTAGCAATAGTTTAGCTGGATGTACTTGTATTGTGTCAAAAATACTTGCAATATCTGCAATTGTAACCTGCAGTGTCGGCATAATGCATAATTAAGCAATGAAAAGAAAAATTAATAAAAGAATAAATGAAAAAAAGAAAGAAAAAAAGATACAATTAACAATTAAATATATTAGCTACCCCTCTACGTTTCTTTATCACTGCAGAAAAATGGAAACATTTTAACGTAGACTTGTCAAAATTCAACTGAAATTAAGGGTTAAATAAGGATTGTCACCCCTTCCCCAGAGGATATTCATTGTCTTTTATATATATATATATATATATATATATATATATATATATATATATATATATATATATATATATATATATATATATATATATATATATATATATATATATATATATATATATATATATATATATATATATATATATATATATATATATATATATATATATATATTCTTTTTATTTAAAGTCTTATTTAGAGAGAGAGAGAGAGAGAGAGAGAGGTAACGTCCTTGAGGATAGCAGCTCGTCTACGCTCCGCTCAGTGATCAGCGTTAGAATGTAATTCCTCATTTCTTTAAAAAAAAAAAAAAAAAAAAAAAAACAGAAACTTTATTTAGGGGGCTTGCTGGAAACAAACTACAATGGAGGAAAGAACAATATGTCTGCTATATGACCCACCCAGTTAAATTTTCAAGAAGCAAACGCAAGTTGGAAAATACGAGGAAGATAAATTTTCATTTATATACGTTTTATGGTAATTTCTGCCACGCCTTCCTCTATTCATCAAACGTCACTGACACTTATTCCCTTTATTTTTTACTTTACAGAATCTTTTGTAGGGCAAGACTCTAGAGGATATGTGCTTTCATAAATTCTATAATGCTTTGCTTATCATAGAGACATAAAAAAAAAAAATAATAATAATAAAAATAAATAAATTAATTAATTTAAAAAATCAAAATAAATAGATATATAAATTAATTAATCAATCAAATAAATTTCTATGCTTCACCTTTATAGCATTCGTATGAATGTCAAAACAAAACAAAAAATATAAATATAAATAATAATATGAAAAAAAAAAATTACTAAATATATGAAAAATAGCATTACTACTACTACTACTACTACTACTACTACTGCTACTACTACTACTATTTTTTTTTTTTTTTTTATGTAGGAAGGACACTGGCCAAGGGCAACAAAAATGTAATAAAAAAAATGCCCACTGAAATGCCAGTCCCATACAGGGGTCAAAGCAGTGGTCAAAAAATGATGAATAAGTGTCTTGAAACCTCCCTCTTGAAGGAATTCAAGTCATAGGAAGGTGGAAATACGGAAGCAGGCAGGGAGTTCCAGAGTTTACCAGAGAAAGGGATGAATGATTGAGAATACTAGTTAACTCTTGCGTTAGAGAAGTGGACAGAATAGAGGTGAGAGAAAGAAGAAAGTCTTGTGCAGCGAGGCCACGGAAGGAGGGGAGGCATGCAGTTAGCAAGATCAGAAGAGCAGTTAGCATGAAAATAGCGGTAGAAGACAGCTAGATATGCAACATTGCGGCGGTGAGAGAGAAGCTGAAGACAGTCAGTTAGAGGAGAGGAGTTGATGAGACGAAAAGCTTTTGATTCCACCCTGTCTAGAAAAGCAGTATGAGTGGAACCCCCCTCAGACATGTGAAGCATACTCCATACATGGACGGATAAGGCCCTTGTACAGAGTTAGCAGCTGGGGGGGTGAGAAAAACTGGCGGAGACGTCTCAGAACACCTAACTTCATAAAAGCTGTTTTAGCTAGAGATGAGATGTGAAGTTTCCAGTTCAGATTATAAGTAAAGGACAGACCGAGGATGTTCAATGTAGAAGAGGGGGACAGTTGAGTGTCATTGAAGAAGAGGGGATAGTTGTCTGGAAGGTTGTGTCGAG
>NC_087167.1:24310284-24322784 GCF_035594125.1 Scylla paramamosain
GAAAGAAGGACCATAGACTACTATTATTACTACTACTTTCTCATAACCATGTTCACTATCACTATCTGAGCTAAGAAAAGAAACCATTATTAATTATAACCATCTTTCTCACTTCATCAGGTCTTCTCCAAGTATTATTATTATTATCATTATTATTATTATTATTATTATTATTATTATTATCATTATTATTATTATTATTATTATTATTATTATTATTATTATTATTATTATTATTATTATCATTGACTTATTTCAATGATCACGCCCCTCATCGTTCTCAGTTTCTCATAAAACAAAATATACATTGAGATGAAAAAGACGCTCAACATATCACAATAGGCAACACATCTAATCAACTCTCCACTGTGACACACAGCAGGTACATTAGTAGAAATATAGTATACATATTTATTCTCGGTCACTTGCGTGCCTGACTAAATAATAATAATAATAATAACAAATAACTAACTCGAAAATAAATACACTACTTGCTTATTATTGATATACCAGTATAGTCTACACAACTCTCTAGATGTTTGAACGTGTGGCTCCGAAGAGGAGCCGGATTGATGGTGATATTGGCTGAAGGGGAGGGAGGCCCTTTATTTACTTCTTCTCAGTCTTCTTGGGAAGGAGCACGGCCTGAATGTTGGGCAGCACGCCACCCTGTGCAATGGTGACTCCGGAGAGGAGCTTGTTAAGTTCCTCGTCGTTGCGGATGGCCAGCTGCAGGTGACGTGGGATGATGCGAGTCTTCTTGTTGTCACGGGCGGCATTGCCGGCAAGCTCAAGGACTTCAGCAGCCAGGTACTCCATAACTGCCGCAAGGTACACGGGGGCACCAGCACCCACGCGCTCGGCGTAGTTGCCTTTCCTTAGAAGGCGATGAATCCTGCCGACCGGGAACTGGAGTCCAGCACGACTGGAACGGGACTTTGACTTTCCCTTCACCTTTCCTCCCTTGCCGCGTCCAGACATGATAATGGATGTTGTGGTAGTAGTAGTAGTAGTAGTAGTTGTTGTTGTTGGTGATAAATGAGGAGCGCGAGTACTCTAACCTCGTCGGTAGCTCTGCGAGCAAGTAGTGAATTTTGGGAAAAACGGCTATATATACGCGAGATCAGATCGGCCCAGAGCGCGTCTGGACCAATCAGGACGCTCGCTGAGGTGGCGACTCCTGATCCTGAGTAGGCACGCTAATATATATACCACTTTTCAACTGAGAAAACGCACACTCGTTCTCACAGCAGTACGGCGACACTATGCCTCCCAAAGCATCAGGAAAGGCTGCCAAGAAAGCTGGCAAGGCACAGAAGGCCATTGCCAAGGGCGACAAGAAGAAGAAGCGCAGGAGGAAGGAGAGCTACTCCATCTACATCTACAAGGTGCTCAAGCAAGTCCACCCAGACACTGGCGTGTCCTCCAAGGCCATGTCAATCATGAACTCGTTCGTGAATGACATTTTCGAGCGCATCGCTGCCGAGGCATCCCGCCTGGCACACTATAACAAGCGCTCCACCATCACCAGCCGGGAAATCCAGACCGCTGTCCGTCTTCTTCTGCCTGGTGAACTGGCAAAACACGCTGTTTCTGAAGGCACCAAGGCTGTTACCAAGTATACCTCCTCCAAGTAAACAGGCGGCCAGTATACTGCTGCCAGTATAAAATAATACCCGGCTCCATTGGAGCCACACTTGAAAAGGAAAAAAGATACGATATAGACAAATGCATTATTATTATAATTATTGTTATTATTATTAATATTATTATTATTATTATTTTTATTATTATTATTATTATTATTATTATTATTATTATTATTATTATTATCATTATTAATAATATTAATATTGTTGTTTTTATTATGATTATTATTATAATAATTATTGTATCATTATTATTATTATTATTATTATTATTATTATTATTATTATTATTATTATTATGCTTATTATTATCGTGATTATTATTCTGTGGAGATAAAGAAAAGATAAAAAAAAAATAGAGATAAAGAAAGATAAAAATTCTCCCAAGTGAAAGAGATATGGCCATGGAAGAGGGAATAATAATAATAATATAAAAAAAAAAAAAGGGGGGAAGGATATTGAGTTGAAAGTCGATACCTGATACTGAAAGATGGAAAATAAATATTTTCTTCCACAAAACCAAACAGATTGTCTATGAAAATTCTTTAATGAAAGAGATGTTTGGCCCTAAAAAGGGCCTAGATATTGCTGTTATGAAGATCATTCGTGGATGACTTCTTAGGCACGCTCGCCACGGATGCGACGAGCCAGTTGGATGTCCTTTGGCATGATAGTCACGCGCTTGGCATGGATGGCGCACAGGTTGGTATCCTCAAACAGACCCACGAGGTAAGCCTCGGAAGCTTCCTGGAGAGCCATGACAGCAGAGGACTGGAAGCGGAGGTCAGTCTTGAAATCCTGAGCAATTTCACGCACCAGGCGCTGGAAAGGCAGTTTCCTGATAAGCAGCTCAGTGCTCTTCTGATAACGGCGGATCTCACGGAGAGCAACGGTTCCAGGCCTGTAACGGTGGGGTTTCTTGACACCTCCAGTGGCTGGAGCAGACTTGCGAGCTGCCTTTGTAGCAAGCTGCTTGCGGGGCGCCTTGCCACCAGTGGACTTGCGAGCCGTTTGCTTGGTACGTGCCATAGTTGTGGTAACAACAACTCACAACGAACACTCAGCTGAGTCTGCCCGCGCTTATAACATAACATAACAAAGAGAGAAAAGATGGGGAGGGGGAAGTGGGGATAGTGGGAAGAATAGGGGGGTGATAAGAAGGGAATTGTAGTAGGAGAAATAGTCACTGGGGCTTAACCCAGGCGCAATTTCAATGAGGAAGGACATCTTTTTTTTTTTTTTTTTTTTTTTTTTTTTTTTTTTTTTTTTTTTTTACGTGTTATATTCATGCTAAGATGGCAAGGGGGACAAGGTCTTTATCGGGGAAAGCAGGAGAGTCCGCCACCAACCGAGCAGGCCAAGCCCAACACAGCCACAGCCACGAACGCCGCCCACGCACCCAAAACCCCGGGCCAAACCACGCACAAGTTAGGGGCCAGACTATCCAGAGCCTGCACCATCAGGATGTGAAAGAGGAGTGAAGGACAGTCAGAGTAGAAAGGGTTTTTTTTTTTTTTGCTTTTTATTGGTTCAAAGAAGGACAGAGGAAGAAGTACATCCGTATAGCGGAGGGACCTACAGTTTTACGTGGGTTCCGAACCACGGATAGTAGTAGAGTGATTTGGTGATGGCAGGGATATTTAATGTATGATGTAATGTGGTGGGTGAAAAAGCGGTGTCGGTCCTTTCTGCTCTTGTCCTGTGACTCTTCCTGCAAAAAGGCCAACCTGCTAAAGAAAAGAGAAGTATAAAAAATGTTGTGGTGTTATGTGCATGGGGAGGGTGAGGATGGTTTGTGATAATGATTGACATGATGGTAGGATGTGCAATGACAGAGGCTCGAAAAGGCTCCCTCACCGCAACGAGGGGTCAAATCTAATACCATCTGCTTGCACGCGGTAAGTCGCTGGTGGCGGGGGGTGAATGGGGATTCCTGCATGGATGCTTCCAGGGCCCCGCCCCACCATCTCTTGACTACCTTCCTGCCCAGCCCTTGCCGCACCCAACTACCTCTGTGTGGGGGGTGAAGTGGCTTCCACTGAATGGTGTGGTTACCGTCCCCATCATCAGTACTGGCCGCTCCTTAACTACCTCGGGGGGTACCGCTACCGGAACGTCATGCCGACGTCCGGGGGCCCCATTGCCGTGACGTCAGTGGGAGGAGTGCGGTTCGTGCTATCCCCGTCTCTCTGGAAGTGGTCCGGTGCCCCCTTGAAACCTAGGCTGCGAGGCAAGAAAATAATGTATAAAAAACAAAAATATGAATACAAAGCCATAAGACAAAAAATATGAAAAAACCACTAGGTGTTGCCACACGACCCCACTCCCTCGGTCAGAGGCATGGTATGTTAATGGCGGTGATTTTTTGTCGCGTCCCTTTCCCAGGAGCGGTCCGGTGCCACCTTAAAACCTAGGCTGCGAGACAGAAAAATAATGCACAAAAACAAAAATATGAATACAAAACCATAAGACAAAAAATATGAAAAAACCACTAGGTGTTGGCACGCGGGACCGCCCACGTGAACGAGAGAACGACGATGATGCCACTCAGACACCATGAGTGGTACAGAGAAAGGAGATAGTGAAGGGAAGAAAGGAGGAGTCCATTATTAGAAAACAGGTTCAGGAGGCACAGTGGGAGGATCAAGGAGATTGCAGTGCGGCAGGTGACGGAAAGGTGGGGGGAGGTTGGTAATGAAATTGTATGTGATTGTGTGTCTGTCGGAGAAGGAGCTTAGTTGTTTTTCGATTCTATTGTGGAGTGTTATGTTAAGGGGGGGGATGTTGGACTCCTGGTGAATGGAGAGAGAGGTTTGGAAGTCGAACCATTTCGTCCCAAGAGCGAAACGAATTGCTCGGTTTTGAACTTTTTGAAGTTTAGAGAGGTTGGAGGGAGCAGAGAGAGAGAGGGCAAGAGGGCAGTAGGTTAAGAGAGGGAGAATGAAAGCTTTGTAGAGGTGAAGTTTTGTTTTTGTGCTGCTGTCGCGAAATCTTTCCAGGTTGCTCAGGGCCTTGGCGGCTATGGTTGCTTTTTGTTTTATATGTATATTGAAGTTGAGGTGCTTATCTATGGTGAGGCCAAGCACTTTGTTGTTGTTACTGATGGGGATTGGGGTGGGGATTGGAGTAATTCTGTTTAGTGAGATTTGGCGGGGCTGACTTCTTTTAATGTTGAAATAAGTGACTTTTGATTTTTCGGGATGGGAGAGAATTCGCCATTTCATCTCCCACAGGCTAGTCGCCATCAGTTCCCATTGAATTTTGTCGGTTAGGAGATCTAACGACCTGGCACGGGCCAATTGCGTTACATCGTCCGCGTATTGAATAGTTAGTGAGTCATTGTGGGCTGGGAGGGGTAGGTCAGCTGTGTACATGTTAAAAAGGGTGGGGGAGAGTACGGAGCCTTGTGGGACTCCAGCCTGAGGGGTGAAAAATGGCGAAAAGTTGCCCTGGTGGCGGATTCTTGTCTGTCTCTCATCCAGAAAACTACACAAGATGCGTTGTGTTAGAAAAGGGAGATTGAAGTTATTACAAATTTTGTATTTCAAACCGGTGTGCCAAACGGTGTCAAAAGCTTTCTTGACATCTTTTGTCACGAGTGCTGTCTTGTAATATGGCTTGTTGAAATTTAGGTAGGCTACTATGCTGTTAAGGGCGTCCTCAGTTGAGGCGTTCCTCCGGAAACCGAACTGCTGTGGTGCCAGCAATCCGTTACATTCGAGGAACGCTCTCAATCTTAAGTTGATTAGACGTTCAAAAGTTTTTCCAAGAATTTCAAGGAGGCTTATGGGGCGATAGTTTTCTGGTAAGTGAGAGTTTTTTCCGGGCTTGGCAATAAGGGTGATGTTTGAAATTTTGAAAGCCTTTGGGAAGTATCCAGAGGCGAGGCAAGCATTGAAAATTTTTGTCAGGCTGGATATGATTTCTGGAGGGAGGCTCCGCACCATCGGCCAAGTGACTCCTGAGGGGCCGGGGGCTCGCCGCGGAGTATGTCTGAGCAACCTGGTGACATCCTCCTCCTCAATGGGTGTGGTGAGAGGGTGTTGGGGATCTAGGTGTGTTAAGTGTATAATGTTATGTGGTAGCGTGTTTGCTATGTTTCGGCGCACAAGATCGGTGATGTGGTGTATGTGGGCAATACTGGGCTCATGGGGAGGGAAAGGGTGTGGTTGGAAGGTGTTGCACCAGTGTGTCTGGAAGGTGTTGGTGACCTGGTCTGGGTTGGTGACTCGATCACCGTTCACTAGGAGGTACTCGAATCTTTCCCGGTGGCATCCCTTCAGCTTGTGCACCATGTGCCAGAACTGAGTAGGATTTTTGCAGCGAGCTCCGTCCATAAGGGAGACTAGGTTCCTCCAGTGAGCGCTGTGGTCATCCTGTAGGCTATTTAGTATGTGTGTGCGAAGGGTGCAGAGGTCTCTGTAGATGGGTATGTGGTTGTGCATGTTTTGTAAAAAGCGTGTTCTGTAGCACACTAGTAGTCGTTGTGTTTTTATGGAGGGTCTGAAGTCTATGTGAATTTTGTGTTGTTTCTTTGGTGTGTGTCTGTTGGCTGATGTCAGGATGTCACTATGTAGTGTCTCTAGGGCACTGTCTATTATTGTATAGGGTTGGCCTTCGAGCTGTGGTGGTTGGTGTAGGTCTGAAAGAGTTTTCCTGAATCCCTCCCAGTCGGCGGAGCGGTAGTCGGGGACAGGTGGGGATGGGATAGATATGGGGTTTGAGGATATTTTTAGAATTAGGGGGACGTGGTCTGAACCACAGATGGGTCCGTAGGAGATGTGGTGATGGAAAGGTAGGGATTGCCGGTTGGAGAGGATGAGATCCGGCCTGCCATTCCCATTGTGGGTATAGCAGGTAGGAAAGTCAGGGCCAAGGAAACGGAGGCGTTTCAGTTGTGTAAGTTGTAGAAGTTGGTGTCCATGTTGGTTGTTCTTGGTGTGTCTAAATGCTGTGTGACTGGCATTGAGGTCTGCCAGTATATAGGCTGGTATGTTTGTGTGATTGAAGAGATTGTTGAGACTGGTGAGAGGGAGCCCTGTATCCGGTCTGCTGTATGTGGTGGCAATAAGAAATATCCCGTGTTGTGTTTCGATCCTGGTGGCCAGGAAGTGTGCTGAAGGCCAGTCGGTTATGTGGATGTGTTTGATGGTGCATTTGACCATGACAGCTACGCCATCATGACGTGTACCTGTAGTGTAACGTGTGTTATATCCATATAGCTTAATTGGTTTTGTTGGTGAACCTGTGTGGTTCAGGAGGACGATGTCTGGGTCGGTTGATCGAATAGCTTCTGAAATAAGGTGCCGGTTATTCCAGTAGCCGCGACAATTTAGTTGCATGATCGTAATCATGTTTTCTTAACTCTCGATGTGGTTCGTGTGGGTCTAGGGGAGGTGGGTTGTGTACCCGGAATGTGTCTTTTATGTGCGGTGTTACTGGCTTGTGTTGGTGTGTTTTCGTTCGTTTTTGTGGTGGAGGTAGTGGTAGGAGTGGGGCTGTGGGGTTGCGTTTTCCCAGAAACTGTGTCCTCACCGGTAGCTAGGTTCCCGGTTGGAAGGAGGCTGGATTGTTCGGTGGAGGAGGAGTTTGGTTCCTGATTAGGGACTGTAGGAGCTTCTGTTTGTTCAGCAAGGTGGTGTTGTTGGTTTGTTTGTGTAGGGGCTTCTGTTTGTTCCACAAGCTTTTGTTGGTAGTGTTGTTGATTTGTTTGTGTGAAATTTGGTGGGAGTTTTATTGTTGGACAACCATTGTACTCCAGCAGTGAGTTCATGGTTTCTGCTTGTTTTCTCAGGTCACCGAAGGAGGTTTGTATGGAATATTTGATTATAATTTCGGCTAGTAGCAGTTTTTCCATGTTTGTGTTAGAAATTGTGTTCATGTGTGTTGGGGTGGCAGGTGTGGCTGCTTGAGCGTAGGAGTTGTTTGGCTGTGAAGAGGTTGTTGGTGTTGCTGTTATGGAGTTTTGTTGTTGCTGCTGGGTGCGTTTAACTGGGCATTTGAACGAGACAGCAACGTGTTCGCCGTCACAGTTAGCGCATTTTAATGTGGTTGATTGGCAGTTTCTATAATCGTGGCCCTTAGCTGCACACTTAGAGCACACTTGTTCTTTCTCCTTACATTGGTTTGTTCTATGACTGAATTTATAACACTTATAACATTGATTTACCGGACGGTATTCCTCAATGCTGACGTTGTAAGAGGGTATTATTTGGGAAAAGAGTTTGATTCCTTTCTTCTGCGCCTGTTCTGCCTGCTGTCTCGATCGTAGCTTTAGTTTGATCATGTGTACTTTTTGTATGAGTTTTATGTCGTCGATCTGGATTCCGTTTTTTTCTTCGATCTCCTCTCGGAGATCCTCGCTGGTTTTTTTCAGTATATAATCGTCGACTCGACGGGCAAGGATTGTTCGAGCGGCGATTTGCTCCGGAGACTCTACGAGCTCGAAGCCTAGAAGTTTTAAATTTTCGGTTGCCTGTTCTGTGGTGTGTTTTTCACGGTCCGCCTCGCTAGCTAAGCCAACGATGATATACGGGCCAGATCGGAAACATTTTGTATGGGGTACCTGTGTTCTGGTAAAGAACGAATTGCTGATGTCGGCAGGAATGCTTGCAGTCTTTATCCGGTACCTTATAGTCCGATCAGGGGGGCGTGGAGCGGCCATCTTATCATAGGGCCGGGCCCTATGATACTGCAGCCTTGTGGAAGAATCTGTGGTGAAAAAGTGTTTTTAAAAGTAAGTGGCGCTACAGCCTTGTGGCGCTACAGCCTTTTGGGTGCTACAACCACGAGTGGCCTATAAACAACCTGTTGTTGTTTCCTATCGCCCTAGAACCTATATCCCGAGGGGGATCCTAGCTGGAGGGAAGAAACCCTGAATATCTAGCCCTGAGGTAGGGCTTGTACGCTACCGAGGTGTCTCTGGGCTGCTCTAGCCAACACTAGAGGCCCCGGTGGCTAAAGAGCGCGGAGCGGGCTTGCCTAAGGCCCGATCCTGACTCTGTCGCCGGTACGAAGAAAAGAAAGGTGGAGTAGGAGGAACAGTTGGCAAAAGTCACTTATACCAATGAGTTACTGCGATCTTCCAGCGATATCCCTTAGGTGAGGCTCTCTCCACAGGGAACGTAGGGAAGACCGCGGCTCCTCGAAGTGACTGCCGGGTTGTCTATCGGTATTCTTTTTTGTTAGTAGGCCAAAGCCTTTTTCTTTGTAGAGTCGTTGGGAGCGAAGATGCTCCTTTTTCGGCAGCTCGTGGGCGAGTGTGTGCGCCTTGCCACCTGCAGGTCTTTTAAAAGACGCAGGAGTGAGAGCGGGAGCGGTGCTGGGTGACTATTGGTTCTTTCCGGACCCGGTAGGCGGAGCTTGTGACTCGGCGGCTCGGTGTAGGGCGGACCTTCTTCCTTCGGAGCTGGCTGCTGGTTGGCTGGCTGCGGCTGGGAGGTAGGAGCTGGGAGAACCTTCTGCTACCAGGGCTTGAGGAAGTGTGCCCGCGCTTCCCACAAAATCCCTTTATATATGAATCGGGTGGGCCCGACGACTCCAACCCTGCCTTGTGATTGGTCAGAAACGTCCAGTGAGGCTCATCGCCCACGCAGTCACCGCATGAAAGATGTGATCATTATTGTTAGTCTAATTCATTTTGTTCTTATTCTTATTCTTATTCTTATTCTTTCTTCCCTCATTCATAACAAATCTTGGAAAATATACAGCAGAACTGACATGTCATTTAAAATTCTAAGACAATTAGCAAGAAAGTTGTGATATTCTTATTTTTTTCATTCTTTTTATTCTATTTTTTTCTTATTCTTGTCATAATTAATATTGTTATCTTTATTATTTTCATTTTTTTTTATTATTCTTCCTTATCTTATTCTTATTTATCCTACTTTTAGAGAGATGAGGCTTGTGCGGTCACCCATCCAAGTTCTGCCCGGACCCCCTGCTTAACCTTGCTGATCCCGCCGTCAGCTGATTGGTCAAGAGCGGAGAACAAGGTGTTGGGAGGGCTTATTTCTCTTATTCTTATTCTTTCCTGTATTGTTGTTGCATTGTTGTGCTGAAAATGTTGGAAAATATGCACTAAAATTAACCCTTCATTCATAATTCTACGACAATTAGCAAGAGAGATATATTATTACTTTTTTCCCTTATTTTTGTTCTTTTTATTCTTAATCTTCTTTTTTTTATTATAGTTGTTATTGTTATTTTATTATTTTCGTTTTTCGTTCATTCTCCTCATTCTTATTGCTATTTTTTTCTATTCTCAGAGAGATGAGGCTTTTGTGGTCACCCATCCAAGTTCTTCCCGGACCCCCTGCTTAACTGCGCTGATCCCGCCGTTAGCTAATTGGCCAAGACCGGAGAACTAGGTGTTGGGAGGCCTTCTTTCTATTATTCTTATTCTTTCTTCCCCCATTCATATCGTTGTATTGGAAATGTTGGAAAATATACAAAAGAATTCACCCTTCTATGACAATTAGGAAGAAAGACATGGGATGCTTTCTTTCTTTTTTTTTATATTCCTTTATTGTAATTTTTCTTATTCTTGTTATAATAATTCTTACTGTTATCTTTATTACTTAAAATTTTCGTTCATTCTCCCTATTCTTATTCTTATTTTTTTTATTTATTTATTTTTTTTCAGACAGATGAGGCTTGTGTAGTCACCCATCCAAGTATTGCCCGAAACCCCTGCGTAATCTCGACGATTTCATTTGACAATACCTATTTACTTATTTATTTATTATTATATTTATAAAAAAAAAAAAAGAAGAAAAGAAGATGAAGAATAAGGTATGTAATCGAAATACTCTCTCTATACTGTAGCAATAGTTTAGCTGGATGTACTTGTATTGTGTCAAAAATACTTGCAATATCTGCAATTGTAACCTGCAGTGTCGGCATAATGCATAATTAAGCAATGAAAAGAAAAATTAATAAAAGAATAAATGAAAAAAAGAAAGAAAAAAAGATACAATTAACAATTAAATATATTAGCTACCCCTCTACGTTTCTTTATCACTGCAGAAAAATGGAAACATTTTAACGTAGACTTGTCAAAATTCAACTGAAATTAAGGGTTAAATAAGGATTGTCACCCCTTCCCCAGAGGATATTCATTGTCTTTTAATATATATATATATATATATATATATATATATATATATATATATATATATATATATATATATATATATATATATATATATATATATATATATATATATATATATATATATATATATATATATATATATATATATATATATATATATATATATATATATTCTTTTTATTTAAAGTCTTATTTAGAGAGAGAGAGAGAGAGAGAGAGAGGTAACGTCCTTGAGGATAGCAGCTCGTCTACGCTCCGCTCAGTGATCAGCGTTAGAATGTAATTCCTCATTTCTTTAAAAAAAAAAAAAAAAAAAAAAAACAGAAACTTTATTTAGGGGGCTTGCTGGAAACAAACTACAATGGAGGAAAGAACAATATGTCTGCTATATGACCCACCCAGTTAAATTTTCAAGAAGCAAACGCAAGTTGGAAAATACGAGGAAGATAAATTTTCATTTATATACGTTTTATGGTAATTTCTGCCACGCCTTCCTCTATTCATCAAACGTCACTGACACTTATTCCCTTTATTTTTTACTTTACAGAATCTTTTGTAGGGCAAGACTCTAGAGGATATGTGCTTTCATAAATTCTATAATGCTTTGCTTATCATAGAGACATAAAAAAAAAAAATAATAATAATAAAAATAAATAAATTAATTAATTTAAAAAATCAAAATAAATAGATATATAAATTAATTAATTAATCAAATAAATTTCTATGCTTCACCTTTATAGCATTCGTATGAATGTCAAAACAAAACAAAAAATATAAATATAAATAATAATATGAAAAAAAAAAATTACTAAATATATGAAAAATAGCATTACTACTACTACTACTACTACTACTACTACTGCTACTACTACTACTATTTTTTTTTTTTTTTTTATGTAGGAAGGACACTGGCCAAGGGCAACAAAAATGTAATAAAAAAAATGCCCACTGAAATGCCAGTCCCATACAGGGGTCAAAGCAGTGGTCAAAAAATGATGAATAAGTGTCTTGAAACCTCCCTCTTGAAGGAATTCAAGTCATAGGAAGGTGGAAATACGGAAGCAGGCAGGGAGTTCCAGAGTTTACCAGAGAAAGGGATGAATGATTGAGAATACTAGTTAACTCTTGCGTTAGAGAAGTGGACAGAATAGAGGTGAGAGAAAGAAGAAAGTCTTGTGCAGCGAGGCCACGGAAGGAGGGGAGGCATGCAGTTAGCAAGATCAGAAGAGCAGTTAGCATGAAAATAGCGGTAGAAGACAGCTAGATATGCAACATTGCGGCGGTGAGAGAGAAGCTGAAGACAGTCAGTTAGAGGAGAGGAGTTGATGAGACGAAAAGCTTTTGATTCCACCCTGTCTAGAAAAGCAGTATGAGTGGAACCCCCCTCAGACATGTGAAGCATACTCCATACATGGACGGATAAGGCCCTTGTACAGAGTTAGCAGCTGGGGGGGTGAGAAAAACTGGCGGAGACGTCTCAGAACACCTAACTTCATAAAAGCTGTTTTAGCTAGAGATGAGATGTGAAGTTTCCAGTTCAGATTATAAGTAAAGGACAGACCGAGGATGTTCAATGTAGAAGAGGGGGACAGTTGAGTGTCATTGAAGAAGAGGGGATAGTTGTCTGGAAGGTTGTGTCGAGTTGATAGATGGAGGAATTGATTTTTTGAGGCATTGAACAATATCAAGTTTGTTCTGCCCCAATGAGAAATTTTAGAAAGATCAGAAGTCAGGCG
>NC_087167.1:24327784-24335284 GCF_035594125.1 Scylla paramamosain
GTATATGTGTGTATATGTGTATATGTATATATGTGTATATATGTATGTATATGTATATATGTATATATGTATGTATGTGTGTGTATGTGTATATATGTATATATATATATATATTTATATATATATATATATATTTTTTTTTTTTTTTTTTTTTTTTTTTTTTTTTTTTTTTTTTTAGCAGGGTGGCCTTTTTGCAGGACGAGTCACAGGACACAAGAAAAAAGGACCAACACCGCTTTTTTCACCCACCACATTACATCATACAATAAATATCCCGGCCATCACCAAATCACTCTACTACTATCCGTGGTTCGGAACCCACGTAAAACTGTAGGTCCCTCCGCTATACGGATGCAATTCTTCCTCTGTCCTTCTTTGAACCAATAAAAAGCACAAAAAAACCCTTTTTACTCTGACTGTCCTTCACTCCTCTTTCACAACCTGATAATGCAGGCTCTGGATAGTCTGGCCCCTAACTTGTGCGTGGTTTGGCCCGGGGATTTGGGTGCGTGGGCGGCGTCCGTGGCTGTGGCTGTGTTGGGCTTGGCTTGCTCGGTTGGTGGAGGACTCTCCTGCTTTCCCCGATAAAGCCCTTGTCTTCCTGGCCATCTTAGAATGAATATAACACGTTAAAAAAAAAAAAAAAATAAATAAATAAAAAACATAAAAAAAAGATGTCCCTCCTAATTCAAATTGCGCCTGGGTCAAGCCCCAGTGACTATTTCTCCTACTACAATTCCCTTCTTATCACCCCCCTATTCTTCCCACTATCCCCACTTCTCCCTCCCCATCTTTTCTCTCTTTGTTATGTTATGTTATTTTGAGGCACATTCGTGAGCTTCCTGTTAGACCGTTCGGACGTCGTACTAGCAGCTCTCATCACCATGACTGGCCGCGGCAAGGGAGGCAAGGGTCTTGGAAAGGGAGGCGCCAAGCGTCACCGTAAGGTTCTGCGTGATAACATCCAGGGAATCACCAAGCCTGCTATCCGTCGTCTAGCTCGCCGAGGTGGCGTCAAGCGCATCTCTGGTCTCATCTACGAGGAGACTCGTGGGGTGCTCAAGGTGTTCCTTGAGAACGTTATCAGGGATGCTGTCACCTATACCGAGCACGCCAAGCGTAAGACCGTTACTGCCATGGACGTTGTCTACGCCCTCAAGCGTCAGGGCCGTACCCTGTACGGATTTGGTGGTTAAATCGCTCCATTATTGAGATGGTGCCAGCTATTCAGCTTGCATTATCATCATTGAATAACATCATCTCCCGGACCTTTTTAAGGTCCACAAACATGAAAAGAAAGAAGGACCATAGACTACTATTATTACTACTACTTTCTCATAACCATGTTCACTATCACTATCTGAGCTAAGAAAAGAAACCATTATTAATTATAACCATCTTTCTCACTTCATCAGGTCTTCTCCAAGTATTATTATTATTATCATTATTATTATTATTATTATTATTATTATTATTATCATTATTATTATTATTATTATTATTATTATTATTATTATTATTATTATTATTATTATTATT
Source organism: Scylla paramamosain (assembly GCF_035594125.1). Taxonomy (NCBI): domain Eukaryota; kingdom Metazoa; phylum Arthropoda; class Malacostraca; order Decapoda; family Portunidae; genus Scylla; species Scylla paramamosain. The sequence goes on from NC_087167.1 coordinate 24,329,324, forward strand.
ATTATCATTGACTTATTTCAATGATCACGCCCCTCATCGTTCTCAGTTTCTCATAAAACAAAATATACATTGAGATGAAAAAGACGCTCAACATATCACAATAGGCAACACATCTAATCAACTCTCCACTGTGACACACAGCAGGTACATTAGTAGAAATATAGTATACACTACTTGCTTATTATTGATATACCAGTATAGTCTACACAACTCTCTAGATGTTTGAACGTGTGGCTCCGAAGAGGAGCCGGATTGATGGTGATATTGGCTGAAGGGGAGGGAGGCCCTTTATTTACTTCTTCTCAGTCTTCTTGGGAAGGAGCACGGCCTGAATGTTGGGCAGCACGCCACCCTGTGCAATGGTGACTCCGGAGAGGAGCTTGTTAAGTTCCTCGTCGTTGCGGATGGCCAGCTGCAGGTGACGTGGGATGATGCGAGTCTTCTTGTTGTCACGGGCGGCATTGCCGGCAAGCTCAAGGACTTCAGCAGCCAGGTACTCCATAACTGCCGCAAGGTACACGGGGGCACCAGCACCCACGCGCTCGGCGTAGTTGCCTTTCCTTAGAAGGCGATGAATCCTGCCGACCGGGAACTGGAGTCCAGCACGACTGGAACGGGACTTTGACTTTCCCTTCACCTTTCCTCCCTTGCCGCGTCCAGACATGATAATGGATGTTGTGGTAGTAGTAGTAGTAGTAGTAGTTGTTGTTGTTGGTGATAAATGAGGAGCGCGAGTACTCTAACCTCGTCGGTAGCTCTGCGAGCAAGTAGTGAATTTTGGGAAAAACGGCTATATATACGCGAGATCAGATCGGCCCAGAGCGCGTCTGGACCAATCAGGACGCTCGCTGAGGTGGCGACTCCTGATCCTGAGTAGGCACGCTAATATATATACCACTTTTCAACTGAGAAAACGCACACTCGTTCTCACAGCAGTACGGCGACACTATGCCTCCCAAAGCATCAGGAAAGGCTGCCAAGAAAGCTGGCAAGGCACAGAAGGCCATTGCCAAGGGCGACAAGAAGAAGAAGCGCAGGAGGAAGGAGAGCTACTCCATCTACATCTACAAGGTGCTCAAGCAAGTCCACCCAGACACTGGCGTGTCCTCCAAGGCCATGTCAATCATGAACTCGTTCGTGAATGACATTTTCGAGCGCATCGCTGCCGAGGCATCCCGCCTGGCACACTATAACAAGCGCTCCACCATCACCAGCCGGGAAATCCAGACCGCTGTCCGTCTTCTTCTGCCTGGTGAACTGGCAAAACACGCTGTTTCTGAAGGCACCAAGGCTGTTACCAAGTATACCTCCTCCAAGTAAACAGGCGGCCAGTATACTGCTGCCAGTATAAAATAATACCCGGCTCCATTGGAGCCACACTTGAAAAGGAAAAAAGATACGATATAGACAAATGCATTATTATTATAATTATTGTTATTATTATTAATATTATTATTATTATTATTTTTATTATTATTATTATTATTATTATTATTATTATTATTATTATTATCATTATTAATAATATTAATATTGTTGTTTTTATTATGATTATTATTATAATAATTATTGTATCATTATTATTATTATTATTATTATTATTATTATTATTATTATTATTATTATTATTATTATGCTTATTATTATCGTGATTATTATTCTGTGGAGATAAAGAAAAGATAAAAAAAAAATAGAGATAAAGAAAGATAAAAATTCTCCCAAGTGAAAGAGATATGGCCATGGAAGAGGGAATAATAATAATAATATAAAAAAAAAAAAAGGGGGGAAGGATATTGAGTTGAAAGTCGATACCTGATACTGAAAGATGGAAAATAAATATTTTCTTCCACAAAACCAAACAGATTGTCTATGAAAATTCTTTAATGAAAGAGATGTTTGGCCCTAAAAAGGGCCTAGATATTGCTGTTATGAAGATCATTCGTGGATGACTTCTTAGGCACGCTCGCCACGGATGCGACGAGCCAGTTGGATGTCCTTTGGCATGATAGTCACGCGCTTGGCATGGATGGCGCACAGGTTGGTATCCTCAAACAGACCCACGAGGTAAGCCTCGGAAGCTTCCTGGAGAGCCATGACAGCAGAGGACTGGAAGCGGAGGTCAGTCTTGAAATCCTGAGCAATTTCACGCACCAGGCGCTGGAAAGGCAGTTTCCTGATAAGCAGCTCAGTGCTCTTCTGATAACGGCGGATCTCACGGAGAGCAACGGTTCCAGGCCTGTAACGGTGGGGTTTCTTGACACCTCCAGTGGCTGGAGCAGACTTGCGAGCTGCCTTTGTAGCAAGCTGCTTGCGGGGCGCCTTGCCACCAGTGGACTTGCGAGCCGTTTGCTTGGTACGTGCCATAGTTGTGGTAACAACAACTCACAACGAACACTCAGCTGAGTCTGCCCGCGCTTCCCACAAAATCCCTTTATATATGAATCGGGTGGGCCCGACGACTCCAACCCTGCCTTGTGATTGGTCAGAAACGTCCAGTGAGGCTCATCGCCCACGCAGTCACCGCATGAAAGATGTGATCATTATTGTTAGTCTAATTCATTTTGTTCTTATTCTTATTCTTATTCTTATTCTTTCTTCCCTCATTCATAACAAATCTTGGAAAATATACAGCAGAACTGACATGTCATTTAAAATTCTAAGACAATTAGCAAGAAAGTTGTGATATTCTTATTTTTTTCATTCTTTTTATTCTATTTTTTTCTTATTCTTGTCATAATTAATATTGTTATCTTTATTATTTTCATTTTTTTTTATTATTCTTCCTTATCTTATTCTTATTTATCCTACTTTTAGAGAGATGAGGCTTGTGCGGTCACCCATCCAAGTTCTGCCCGGACCCCCTGCTTAACCTTGCTGATCCCGCCGTCAGCTGATTGGTCAAGAGCGGAGAACAAGGTGTTGGGAGGGCTTATTTCTCTTATTCTTATTCTTTCCTGTATTGTTGTTGCATTGTTGTGCTGAAAATGTTGGAAAATATGCACTAAAATTAACCCTTCATTCATAATTCTACGACAATTAGCAAGAGAGATATATTATTACTTTTTTCCCTTATTTTTGTTCTTTTTATTCTTAATCTTCTTTTTTTTATTATAGTTGTTATTGTTATTTTATTATTTTCGTTTTTCGTTCATTCTCCTCATTCTTATTGCTATTTTTTTCTATTCTCAGAGAGATGAGGCTTTTGTGGTCACCCATCCAAGTTCTTCCCGGACCCCCTGCTTAACTGCGCTGATCCCGCCGTTAGCTAATTGGCCAAGACCGGAGAACTAGGTGTTGGGAGGCCTTCTTTCTATTATTCTTATTCTTTCTTCCCCCATTCATATCGTTGTATTGGAAATGTTGGAAAATATACAAAAGAATTCACCCTTCTATGACAATTAGGAAGAAAGACATGGGATGCTTTCTTTCTTTTTTTTTATATTCCTTTATTGTAATTTTTCTTATTCTTGTTATAATAATTCTTACTGTTATCTTTATTACTTAAAATTTTCGTTCATTCTCCCTATTCTTATTCTTATTTTTTTTATTTATTTATTTTTTTTCAGACAGATGAGGCTTGTGTAGTCACCCATCCAAGTATTGCCCGAAACCCCTGCGTAATCTCGACGATTTCATTTGACAATACCTATTTACTTATTTATTTATTATTATATTTATTAAAAAAAAAAAAGAAGAAAAGAAGATGAAGAATAAGGTATGTAATCGAAATACTCTCTCTATACTGTAGCAATAGTTTAGCTGGATGTACTTGTATTGTGTCAAAAATACTTGCAATATCTGCAATTGTAACCTGCAGTGTCGGCATAATGCATAATTAAGCAATGAAAAGAAAAATTAATAAAAGAATAAATGAAAAAAAGAAAGAAAAAAAGATACAATTAACAATTAAATATATTAGCTACCCCTCTACGTTTCTTTATCACTGCAGAAAAATGGAAACATTTTAACGTAGACTTGTCAAAATTCAACTGAAATTAAGGGTTAAATAAGGATTGTCACCCCTTCCCCAGAGGATATTCATTGTCTTTTAATATATATATATATATATATATATATATATATATATATATATATATATATATATATATATATATATATATATATATATATATATATATATATATATATATATATATATATATATATATATATATATATATATATATATATATATATATATTCTTTTTATTTAAAGTCTTATTTAGAGAGAGAGAGAGAGAGAGAGAGAGGTAACGTCCTTGAGGATAGCAGCTCGTCTACGCTCCGCTCAGTGATCAGCGTTAGAATGTAATTCCTCATTTCTTTAAAAAAAAAAAAAAAAAAAAAAAAAACAGAAACTTTATTTAGGGGGCTTGCTGGAAACAAACTACAATGGAGGAAAGAACAATATGTCTGCTATATGACCCACCCAGTTAAATTTTCAAGAAGCAAACGCAAGTTGGAAAATACGAGGAAGATAAATTTTCATTTATATACGTTTTATGGTAATTTCTGCCACGCCTTCCTCTATTCATCAAACGTCACTGACACTTATTCCCTTTATTTTTTACTTTACAGAATCTTTTGTAGGGCAAGACTCTAGAGGATATGTGCTTTCATAAATTCTATAATGCTTTGCTTATCATAGAGACATAAAAAAAAAAAATAATAATAATAAAAATAAATAAATTAATTAATTTAAAAAATCAAAATAAATAGATATATAAATTAATTAATCAATCAAATAAATTTCTATGCTTCACCTTTATAGCATTCGTATGAATGTCAAAACAAAACAAAAAATATAAATATAAATAATAATATGAAAAAAAAAAATTACTAAATATATGAAAAATAGCATTACTACTACTACTACTACTACTACTACTACTGCTACTACTACTACTATTTTTTTTTTTTTTTTTATGTAGGAAGGACACTGGCCAAGGGCAACAAAAATGTAATAAAAAAAATGCCCACTGAAATGCCAGTCCCATACAGGGGTCAAAGCAGTGGTCAAAAAATGATGAATAAGTGTCTTGAAACCTCCCTCTTGAAGGAATTCAAGTCATAGGAAGGTGGAAATACGGAAGCAGGCAGGGAGTTCCAGAGTTTACCAGAGAAAGGGATGAATGATTGAGAATACTAGTTAACTCTTGCGTTAGAGAAGTGGACAGAATAGAGGTGAGAGAAAGAAGAAAGTCTTGTGCAGCGAGGCCACGGAAGGAGGGGAGGCATGCAGTTAGCAAGATCAGAAGAGCAGTTAGCATGAAAATAGCGGTAGAAGACAGCTAGATATGCAACATTGCGGCGGTGAGAGAGAAGCTGAAGACAGTCAGTTAGAGGAGAGGAGTTGATGAGACGAAAAGCTTTTGATTCCACCCTGTCTAGAAAAGCAGTATGAGTGGAACCCCCCTCAGACATGTGAAGCATACTCCATACATGGACGGATAAGGCCCTTGTACAGAGTTAGCAGCTGGGGGGGTGAGAAAAACTGGCGGAGACGTCTCAGAACACCTAACTTCATAAAAGCTGTTTTAGCTAGAGATGAGATGTGAAGTTTCCAGTTCAGATTATAAGTAAAGGACAGACCGAGGATGTTCAATGTAGAAGAGGGGGACAGTTGAGTGTCATTGAAGAAGAGGGGATAGTTGTCTGGAAGGTTGTGTCGAGTTGATAGATGGAGGAATTGATTTTTTGAGGCATTGAACAATATCAAGTTTGTTCTGCCCCAATGAGAAATTTTAGAAAGATCAGAAGTCAGGCGTTCTGTGGCTTCCCTGCGTGATATGTTTACCTCCTGAAGGGTTGGACGTCTATGAAAAGACGTGGAAAAGTGCAGGGTGGTATCTTCAGCGTAGGAGTGGATAGGACAAGAAGTTTGGTTTAGAAGATCATTAATGAATAATAAGAAGAGAGTGGGTGACAGGACAGAACCCTGAGGAACACCACTGTTAATTG
>NC_087167.1:24340284-24352784 GCF_035594125.1 Scylla paramamosain
CCACCTCTACAAGGCTATAATCGTCATAGGGCCCCGCCCCATGACGGGATGGCCTTCCCACGCCCCCCTGACCGGACTATAAGATACAAAATAAAAACTGCTAACATCCCTGCTGACCTTAGCAATGCTTTCTTTTCCAGAACCCAGGTCCCCCACACGAAATGCTTCAAATCTGGCCCCTACATCATTATCGGTTTAGCTAATGACGCGGACCGTGATAACCACACGTCTCACCAAGCGACCGAAAACTTAAAACTTCTTGGCTTCGAGCTCGTCGAGTCTCCGGAGCAAAAATCGGCTCGAACGATCCTTGCCCGGCGAGTAGACGAGTACATCTTAAAAAAGACCAACGACAACCTCCTGACTGAAATCCAGGAAAAGAATGATACACAGATTGACGAACTACTCATCATCCCAAAAGTCCATATGCTGAAGATTAAACTACGCTCAAAACAACAGGCCGAACTTTTAAAAAACAAAGGCATTAAGCTATTTTCTCAAATAGTGCCCTCATACAATATTAACATAGAAGAATACCTCCCAGTCACCCAGTGCTACAAGTGTTATCAATTCAGCCACCGCACAAACCAGTGCAAAGAAACAGAACAAGTGTGCTCCAAGTGTGCAGCTAGGGGCCACGATTATAGGAATTGCCAGGCCTCCACCATAAAATGCGCGAATTGCAACGGCGAACACACTGCCGTTTCCTTTAAATGCCAAATAAAACGCGCTCACCAAAAACAACAAAACTCACCACAGACCACTCCTCAGCCAACCACTTCCTACGCCCAAGCCACCACACCCTACTCTCTCACACCAAAAAATACAAACACAAACACCGAGAAACTTCTGCTTGCAGAAATTATAATAAAATATTCAATCCAAACCTCATTTGGTGATCTAAAAAAACAGGCAGAAACAATGAACTCCTTGCTTGAGTACAATGGCTGCCCCACAATAAAACTTCCACCACACTTCCACCAGACAAACCAAGAACACTTCAAACAAAACTACCCAGAACAAAATGAGGAAACACACGCCCCAACACTCACACTCCAAGAACCTGAACACACCACACCTAATAACGCTAGTCCCCCTTCACCTGGGGAATTGGTTATTGAAGAGGACTCAGCTTGTGGGGAATCGCAGCCCCAAAAGCCCTCTCCACCACGATCTACCTCTACCTCTACCACCACTACTGCCAACACCACTAACACCACAAAAAAGACTGAAACAAAGCGACACCTAGCGACAGTGCCCCAACCCTCCCCCCCCTCTACACGAACCGCGTCGAGGGGTAAAAAAAACACATAAAAAAACACTTAAATCATGCTCACAATAATACAATTAAACTGTCGCGGTTTCTGGAATAACAGACACCATATTTCAGAAGCAATTCGATCGATCGATCCAGACATCGTCCTCCTCAACCACACAGGTTCACCACCAAAACCCATAAAACTATATGGCTACAACACACGCTACACAACAGGTACGCATCATGACGGCGTAGCTCTCATGGTAAAATGTACCATCAAACACATACACATAACCAACTGGCCCTCAGCCCACTTCCTGGCCACCAAGATCGAAACACAACATGGGCAATTTCTCATTGCCACCACATACAGCAGACCAAAAACTGGGCTCCCACTCACCAGCCTCAACAATCTTTTCAATCACACAAATATCCCGGTCTACATACTTGCAGACCTAAACGCCAAACACACCGCCTTCAAACACTCAAACAACAACCAACACGGACACGAACTCCTTCAACTAACACAACTGAAACGCCTCCGTTTCCTTGGACCTGACTTCCCCACATGCTTTACGCACAATGGGAATGGCAGGCCAGATCTCATCCTCTCCAATCGGCAATCCCTACTTTTCCACCACTATATCTCCCATGGACCACTCTGTGGTTCTGACCACGTTCCCCTAATCCTCAAAATATCCTCCAATCCCATATCCACCCCATCCCCACCTGTCTCCGACTACCGCTCCGCCGACTGGGAGAGCTTCAAGAAAACACTCACAGACTTACACCGACCAACACAGCTCGAAGGCCAACCCTACACAGACATAGACAGTGCCTTAGAGACGTTACACAACAATATTCTGACATCAGCCAACAGACACATACCAACAAAACAACATATAATTCATATAGACTTCCGACCTTCCATTAGAACACAAAGGCTGCTAGTGTGCTACAGAACACGCTTTTTAAAAAACAAGCACAACCACACACCTATCTACGGAGATCTTTGCACCCTTCGTACACACATAACAAATAGCCTACAGGAAGATCACAGCGCTCACTGGAGGAATCTAGTCTCCCATATGGACAGAACCCGCTGCAGTAATCCTACACAGTTCTGGCACATGGTGTACAGGCTGAGGGGATGCCAGCGGGAAAGATTCGAGTACCTCCTAGTGAACGGGGATCGCATCACAAACCCAGAACAAGTCACCAGCATCTTCAAGACACACTGGCACAATACTTTCCAACCACACCCTCTCCCACTCCACGAGCCCAGTATTGCCCACATAAACAACATCATCGATCGTGCACGCCACAACCTAGCAAACACGATTCCACATAACACTATACAAAAAATACGCCTCAACCCCCAACACCCTCTCACCACACCTATTGAGGAGGATGATGTCGCCAGGTTGCTCAGGCATACTCCGCGGCGAGCCCCTGGCCCCTCAGGAGTCACCTGGCCCATGGTGCGGAACCTTCCCCAAGAAACTATATCCAGCCTGACGGAGATTTTCAACGCCTGCCTTGCCTCTGGATACTTTCCTAAGGCATTCAAAATTTCAAACATCACCCTCATTGCTAAGCCCGGAAAAAACTCCCACTTACCAGAAAACTATCGCCCCATTAGCCTCCTTGAAATTCTCGGAAAAACCTTTGAACGCCTCATCAATTTAAGATTGAGAGCATTCCTCGAAGGTAACGAGCTGCTGGCACCACAGCAGTTCGGCTTCCGGAGGAACGCCTCAACCGAGGACGCTCTAAACAGCATAGTTGCATACTTAAATTTCAATAAGCCCTATTTCAGAGCAGCCCTTGTAACAAAAGATGTCAAAAAAGCATTTGACACTGTTTGGCACGCAGGCTTAAAACACAAAATTTGCAACAACTTCAACCTTCCCCCCCTAACGCAACGCATACTATGTAGTTTTCTGGTAGAGAGACGGACAAGAATCTGTCATCAGGGCACCTTTTCAGCATCCTTTTCCCCTCAGGCTGGAGTCCCACAAGGCTCTGTACTGTCCCCCACCCTTTTCAACATGTATACAGCTGACATGCCCCCTCCAGTTCATAATGATTCATTAACCATTCAATACGCGGACGATGTAACGCAATTGGCTCGAGCCAGGTCGTTAGATCTCCTCACAGACAAAATTCAACGGGAACTGACGGCGACTAGCCTATGGGAGATGAAATGGCGAATCCTCTCCCATCCCGAAAAATCTAAAGTCACCTACTTTAACATAAAAAAAAGTCAGCCTCGCCAAATCTCATTGAACAACATTGTTCCACACCCCAACCCAATCCCCATCAGTAACAACAACAAAGTGCTTGGCCTCACCATCGACAAGCACCTCAAATTCAACATACATATAAACCAAAAAGCTGCTTTAGCCGCCGTGGCCTTGAGCAACCTCGAAAGATTTCGCGACAGCAACACGAAAACAAAACTACACCTCTTCAAAGCTTTTATTCTCCCCCTTTTAACCTATTGCCCTCTTGCACTCTCTCTTTCCGCTCCCACTAACCTCTCAAAACTTCAGAGGGTCCAGAATCGAGCAATTCGTTTCGCCCTTGGAACGAAATGGTTCGACTTTCGGTCCTCTCTCTCTACTCATGAGGAGTCCAACATCCCTCCTGTTAACATAACACACTACAACAGACTCAACAAACAGCTAACCTCATTTTCTGACAGACACACAAACACATACAATTTCATAACCAACCTTCCCCCAGCTTTCCGTCACCTCCCACACTGCAACCTCCTTGACCCTCCCACTGTGCCTCCTGACCCCATTTTCTAAATAACGGACTCCTTCACTCTCTCTTTCACTCTCTCTCTCTCTCTCTCTCTCTCTCTCTCTCTCTCTCTCTCTCTCTCTCTCTCTCTCTCTCTCTCTCTCTCTCTCTCTCTCTCTTTCTCTCTCTTTCTCTAATCTTCTCTACTACTCAAGGTGTCTGAGTGGAATCATCGTCGCACTCTCGTTCACGTGGGGCGAGCCCGTGTGCCTACACCTAGTGGTTTTTTCATATTTTTTGTCTTATGGCTTTGTATTCATCTTTTGTTTATTTTATGCATTATCTTTCTGTCTCGCAGCCTAGGTCCCAAGGAGGCACCGGACCGCTCCCGGGAAAAAGATGCGACAAAACACACCACCATTAACATTCCATGCCTCTGACCGAAGGAGTGGGCTCGCGTGCCAACACCTAGTGGTTTTTTTATATATTTTGTCTTATGGTTTTTTATTCATATTTTTGTGTTTTTTTATGCATTATTTTTCCGTCTCGCAGCCTAGGTTCTCAAAGGGACACCAGACCACTTTCAGATGAAAGAGGATAGCACGAACCGCACTTCTCCCACTGACGCCACGGCAATGGGGCCCCCGGCCGTTGGCATGACGTTCCGGTAGTGGTACCCCCCGTGGCAGTTATGGAGCGGCCAGCACTGATGGTGGGGACGGCAACCACACTATTCAGTGGAAGCCACTTCACCCCCCCCCACAGAGGTAGTTTGGTGCGGCCAGAGCTGGGTAGTAAGGTAGTCAAGAGATGGTGGGGCGGGGCCCTGGAAGCATCCATGCAGGAATCTCCATTCACCCCCCACCACCGGCGACTTACCGCGTGCAAGCAGATGGTATTAGATTTGACCCCTCGTTGCGGTGAGGGAGCCTTTTCGAGCCTCTGTCATTGCACATCCTACAATCACGTCAATCATTATCACAAACCATCCTCACCCTCCCCATGCACATAACACCACGACATTTTTTATATTCTCTCTTTTTTTTTTAGCAGGTTGGCCTTTTTGCAGGACGAGTCACAGGACACGAGATGAAAGGACCGACACCGCTTTTTCACCCACCACATTACATCACACAATAAATATCCCGCCCATCACCAAATCACTCTACTACTATCCGTGGTTCGGAACCCACGTAAAACTGTAGGTCCCTCCGCTATACGGATGTACTTCTTCCTCTGTCCTTCTTTGAACCAATAAAAAACACAAAAAAACCCTTTTTTACTCTGACTGTCCTTCACTCCTCTTTCACATCCTGATAATGCAGGCTCTGGATAGTCTGGCCCCTAACTTGTGCGTGGTTTGGCCTGGTGTTTTGGGTGCGTGGGCGGCGTCCGTTGCCGTGGCTGTTTTGGGCTTGGCTTGCTCGGTTGGTGGCGGACTCTCCTGCTTTCCCCGATAAGGACCTTGTCTCCCTTGCCATCTTAGAATGAATATAACACGCTAAAAAAAAAAAAAAAAAAAAAAAAAAAAGATGTCCTTCCTAATTCAAATTGCGCCTGGGTTAAGCCCCAGTGACTATTTCTCCTCCTACAATTCCCTTCTTATCACCCCCCTATTCTTCCCACTATCCCCACTTCTCCCTCCCCATCTTTTCTCTCTTTGTTATGTTATGTTATGTTATTTTGAGGCACATTCGTGAGCTTCCTGTTAGACCGTTCGGACGTCGTACTAGCAGCTCTCATCACCATGACTGGCCGCGGCAAGGGAGGCAAGGGTCTTGGAAAGGGAGGCGCCAAGCGTCACCGTAAGGTTCTGCGTGATAACATCCAGGGAATCACCAAGCCTGCTATCCGTCGTCTAGCTCGCCGAGGTGGCGTCAAGCGCATCTCTGGTCTCATCTACGAGGAGACTCGTGGGGTGCTCAAGGTGTTCCTTGAGAACGTTATCAGGGATGCTGTCACCTATACCGAGCACGCCAAGCGTAAGACCGTTACTGCCATGGACGTTGTCTACGCCCTCAAGCGTCAGGGCCGTACCCTGTACGGATTTGGTGGTTAAATCGCTCCATTATTGAGATGGTGCCAGCTATTCAGCTTGCATTATCATCATTGAATAACATCATCTCCCGGACCTTTTTAAGGTCCACAAACATGAAAAGAAAGAAGGACCATAGACTACTATTATTACTACTACTTTCTCATAACCATGTTCACTATCACTATCTGAGCTAAGAAAAGAAACCATTATTAATTATAACCATCTTTCTCACTTCATCAGGTCTTCTCCAAGTATTATTATTATTATCATTATTATTATTATTATTATTATTATTATTATTATCATTATTATTATTATTATTATTATTATTATTATTATTATTATTATTATTATTATTATTATTATCATTGACTTATTTCAATGATCACGCCCCTCATCGTTCTCAGTTTCTCATAAAACAAAATATACATTGAGATGAAAAAGACGCTCAACATATCACAATAGGCAACACATCTAATCAACTCTCCACTGTGACACACAGCAGGTACATTAGTAGAAATATAGTATACATATTTATTCTCGGTCACTTGCGTGCCTGACTAAATAATAATAATAATAATAACAAATAACTAACTCGAAAATAAATACACTACTTGCTTATTATTGATATACCAGTATAGTCTACACAACTCTCTAGATGTTTGAACGTGTGGCTCCGAAGAGGAGCCGGATTGATGGTGATATTGGCTGAAGGGGAGGGAGGCCCTTTATTTACTTCTTCTCAGTCTTCTTGGGAAGGAGCACGGCCTGAATGTTGGGCAGCACGCCACCCTGTGCAATGGTGACTCCGGAGAGGAGCTTGTTAAGTTCCTCGTCGTTGCGGATGGCCAGCTGCAGGTGACGTGGGATGATGCGAGTCTTCTTGTTGTCACGGGCGGCATTGCCGGCAAGCTCAAGGACTTCAGCAGCCAGGTACTCCATAACTGCCGCAAGGTACACGGGGGCACCAGCACCCACGCGCTCGGCGTAGTTGCCTTTCCTTAGAAGGCGATGAATCCTGCCGACCGGGAACTGGAGTCCAGCACGACTGGAACGGGACTTTGACTTTCCCTTCACCTTTCCTCCCTTGCCGCGTCCAGACATGATAATGGATGTTGTGGTAGTAGTAGTAGTAGTAGTAGTTGTTGTTGTTGGTGATAAATGAGGAGCGCGAGTACTCTAACCTCGTCGGTAGCTCTGCGAGCAAGTAGTGAATTTTGGGAAAAACGGCTATATATACGCGAGATCAGATCGGCCCAGAGCGCGTCTGGACCAATCAGGACGCTCGCTGAGGTGGCGACTCCTGATCCTGAGTAGGCACGCTAATATATATACCACTTTTCAACTGAGAAAACGCACACTCGTTCTCACAGCAGTACGGCGACACTATGCCTCCCAAAGCATCAGGAAAGGCTGCCAAGAAAGCTGGCAAGGCACAGAAGGCCATTGCCAAGGGCGACAAGAAGAAGAAGCGCAGGAGGAAGGAGAGCTACTCCATCTACATCTACAAGGTGCTCAAGCAAGTCCACCCAGACACTGGCGTGTCCTCCAAGGCCATGTCAATCATGAACTCGTTCGTGAATGACATTTTCGAGCGCATCGCTGCCGAGGCATCCCGCCTGGCACACTATAACAAGCGCTCCACCATCACCAGCCGGGAAATCCAGACCGCTGTCCGTCTTCTTCTGCCTGGTGAACTGGCAAAACACGCTGTTTCTGAAGGCACCAAGGCTGTTACCAAGTATACCTCCTCCAAGTAAACAGGCGGCCAGTATACTGCTGCCAGTATAAAATAATACCCGGCTCCATTGGAGCCACACTTGAAAAGGAAAAAAGATACGATATAGACAAATGCATTATTATTATAATTATTGTTATTATTATTAATATTATTATTATTATTATTTTTATTATTATTATTATTATTATTATTATTATTATTATTATTATTATCATTATTAATAATATTAATATTGTTGTTTTTATTATGATTATTATTATAATAATTATTGTATCATTATTATTATTATTATTATTATTATTATTATTATTATTATTATTATTATTATTATGCTTATTATTATCGTGATTATTATTCTGTGGAGATAAAGAAAAGATAAAAAAAAAATAGAGATAAAGAAAGATAAAAATTCTCCCAAGTGAAAGAGATATGGCCATGGAAGAGGGAATAATAATAATAATATAAAAAAAAAAAAAGGGGGGAAGGATATTGAGTTGAAAGTCGATACCTGATACTGAAAGATGGAAAATAAATATTTTCTTCCACAAAACCAAACAGATTGTCTATGAAAATTCTTTAATGAAAGAGATGTTTGGCCCTAAAAAGGGCCTAGATATTGCTGTTATGAAGATCATTCGTGGATGACTTCTTAGGCACGCTCGCCACGGATGCGACGAGCCAGTTGGATGTCCTTTGGCATGATAGTCACGCGCTTGGCATGGATGGCGCACAGGTTGGTATCCTCAAACAGACCCACGAGGTAAGCCTCGGAAGCTTCCTGGAGAGCCATGACAGCAGAGGACTGGAAGCGGAGGTCAGTCTTGAAATCCTGAGCAATTTCACGCACCAGGCGCTGGAAAGGCAGTTTCCTGATAAGCAGCTCAGTGCTCTTCTGATAACGGCGGATCTCACGGAGAGCAACGGTTCCAGGCCTGTAACGGTGGGGTTTCTTGACACCTCCAGTGGCTGGAGCAGACTTGCGAGCTGCCTTTGTAGCAAGCTGCTTGCGGGGCGCCTTGCCACCAGTGGACTTGCGAGCCGTTTGCTTGGTACGTGCCATAGTTGTGGTAACAACAACTCACAACGAACACTCAGCTGAGTCTGCCCGCGCTTCCCACAAAATCCCTTTATATATGAATCGGGTGGGCCCGACGACTCCAACCCTGCCTTGTGATTGGTCAGAAACGTCCAGTGAGGCTCATCGCCCACGCAGTCACCGCATGAAAGATGTGATCATTATTGTTAGTCTAATTCATTTTGTTCTTATTCTTATTCTTATTCTTATTCTTTCTTCCCTCATTCATAACAAATCTTGGAAAATATACAGCAGAACTGACATGTCATTTAAAATTCTAAGACAATTAGCAAGAAAGTTGTGATATTCTTATTTTTTTCATTCTTTTTATTCTATTTTTTTCTTATTCTTGTCATAATTAATATTGTTATCTTTATTATTTTCATTTTTTTTTATTATTCTTCCTTATCTTATTCTTATTTATCCTACTTTTAGAGAGATGAGGCTTGTGCGGTCACCCATCCAAGTTCTGCCCGGACCCCCTGCTTAACCTTGCTGATCCCGCCGTCAGCTGATTGGTCAAGAGCGGAGAACAAGGTGTTGGGAGGGCTTATTTCTCTTATTCTTATTCTTTCCTGTATTGTTGTTGCATTGTTGTGCTGAAAATGTTGGAAAATATGCACTAAAATTAACCCTTCATTCATAATTCTACGACAATTAGCAAGAGAGATATATTATTACTTTTTTCCCTTATTTTTGTTCTTTTTATTCTTAATCTTCTTTTTTTTATTATAGTTGTTATTGTTATTTTATTATTTTCGTTTTTCGTTCATTCTCCTCATTCTTATTGCTATTTTTTTCTATTCTCAGAGAGATGAGGCTTTTGTGGTCACCCATCCAAGTTCTTCCCGGACCCCCTGCTTAACTGCGCTGATCCCGCCGTTAGCTAATTGGCCAAGACCGGAGAACTAGGTGTTGGGAGGCCTTCTTTCTATTATTCTTATTCTTTCTTCCCCCATTCATATCGTTGTATTGGAAATGTTGGAAAATATACAAAAGAATTCACCCTTCTATGACAATTAGGAAGAAAGACATGGGATGCTTTCTTTCTTTTTTTTTATATTCCTTTATTGTAATTTTTCTTATTCTTGTTATAATAATTCTTACTGTTATCTTTATTACTTAAAATTTTCGTTCATTCTCCCTATTCTTATTCTTATTTTTTTTATTTATTTATTTTTTTTCAGACAGATGAGGCTTGTGTAGTCACCCATCCAAGTATTGCCCGAAACCCCTGCGTAATCTCGACGATTTCATTTGACAATACCTATTTACTTATTTATTTATTATTATATTTATTAAAAAAAAAAAAGAAGAAAAGAAGATGAAGAATAAGGTATGTAATCGAAATACTCTCTCTATACTGTAGCAATAGTTTAGCTGGATGTACTTGTATTGTGTCAAAAATACTTGCAATATCTGCAATTGTAACCTGCAGTGTCGGCATAATGCATAATTAAGCAATGAAAAGAAAAATTAATAAAAGAATAAATGAAAAAAAGAAAGAAAAAAAGATACAATTAACAATTAAATATATTAGCTACCCCTCTACGTTTCTTTATCACTGCAGAAAAATGGAAACATTTTAACGTAGACTTGTCAAAATTCAACTGAAATTAAGGGTTAAATAAGGATTGTCACCCCTTCCCCAGAGGATATTCATTGTCTTTTAATATATATATATATATATATATATATATATATATATATATATATATATATATATATATATATATATATATATATATATATATATATATATATATATATATATATATATATATATATATTCTTTTTATTTAAAGTCTTATTTAGAGAGAGAGAGAGAGAGAGAGAGGTAACGTCCTTGAGGATAGCAGCTCGTCTACGCTCCGCTCAGTGATCAGCGTTAGAATGTAATTCCTCATTTCTTTAAAAAAAAAAAAAAAAAAAAAAAAACAGAAACTTTATTTAGGGGGCTTGCTGGAAACAAACTACAATGGAGGAAAGAACAATATGTCTGCTATATGACCCACCCAGTTAAATTTTCAAGAAGCAAACGCAAGTTGGAAAATACGAGGAAGATAAATTTTCATTTATATACGTTTTATGGTAATTTCTGCCACGCCTTCCTCTATTCATCAAACGTCACTGACACTTATTCCCTTTATTTTTTACTTTACAGAATCTTTTGTAGGGCAAGACTCTAGAGGATATGTGCTTTCATAAATTCTATAATGCTTTGCTTATCATAGAGACATAAAAAAAAAAAATAATAATAATAAAAATAAATAAATTAATTAATTTAAAAAATCAAAATAAATAGATATATAAATTAATTAATTAATCAAATAAATTTCTATGCTTCACCTTTATAGCATTCGTATGAATGTCAAAACAAAACAAAAAATATAAATATAAATAATAATATGAAAAAAAAAAATTACTAAATATATGAAAAATAGCATTACTACTACTACTACTACTACTACTACTACTGCTACTACTACTACTATTTTTTTTTTTTTTTTTATGTAGGAAGGACACTGGCCAAGGGCAACAAAAATGTAATAAAAAAAATGCCCACTGAAATGCCAGTCCCATACAGGGGTCAAAGCAGTGGTCAAAAAATGATGAATAAGTGTCTTGAAACCTCCCTCTTGAAGGAATTCAAGTCATAGGAAGGTGGAAATACGGAAGCAGGCAGGGAGTTCCAGAGTTTACCAGAGAAAGGGATGAATGATTGAGAATACTAGTTAACTCTTGCGTTAGAGAAGTGGACAGAATAGAGGTGAGAGAAAGAAGAAAGTCTTGTGCAGCGAGGCCACGGAAGGAGGGGAGGCATGCAGTTAGCAAGATCAGAAGAGCAGTTAGCATGAAAATAGCGGTAGAAGACAGCTAGATATGCAACATTGCGGCGGTGAGAGAGAAGCTGAAGACAGTCAGTTAGAGGAGAGGAGTTGATGAGACGAAAAGCTTTTGATTCCACCCTGTCTAGAAAAGCAGTATGAGTGGAACCCCCCTCAGACATGTGAAGCATACTCCATACATGGACGGATAAGGCCCTTGTACAGAGTTAGCAGCTGGGGGGGTGAGAAAAACTGGCGGAGACGTCTCAGAACACCTAACTTCATAAAAGCTGTTTTAGCTAGAGATGAGATGTGAAGTTTCCAGTTCAGATTATAAGTAAAGGACAGACCGAGGATGTTCAATGTAGAAGAGGGGGACAGTTGAGTGTCATTGAAGAAGAGGGGATAGTTGTCTGGAAGGTTGTGTCGAGTTGATAGATGGAGGAATTGATTTTTTGAGGCATTGAACAATATCAAGTTTGTTCTGCCCCAATGAGAAATTTTAGAAAGATCAGAAGTCAGGCGTTCTGTGGCTTCCCTGCGTGATATGTTTACCTCCTGAAGGGTTGGACGTCTATGAAAAGACGTGGAAAAGTGCAGGGTGGTATCTTCAGCGTAGGAGTGGATAGGACAAGAAGTTTGGTTTAGAAGATCATTAATGAATAATAAGAAGAGAGTGGGTGACAGGACAGAACCCTGAGGAACACCACTGTTAATTGATTTAGGAGAAGAACAGTGACCGTCTACCACAGCAGCAATAGAACGGTCAAAAAGGAAACTTGAGATGAAGTAAACAGAGAGAAGGATAG
>NC_087167.1:24357784-24375284 GCF_035594125.1 Scylla paramamosain
TAAAAACTGCTAACATCCCTGCTGACCTTAGCAATGCTTTCTTTTCCAGAACCCAGGTCCCCCACACGAAATGCTTCAAATCTGGCCCCTACATCATTATCGGTTTAGCTAATGACGCGGACCGTGATAACCACACGTCTCACCAAGCGACCGAAAACTTAAAACTTCTTGGCTTCGAGCTCGTCGAGTCTCCGGAGCAAAAATCGGCTCGAACGATCCTTGCCCGGCGAGTAGACGAGTACATCTTAAAAAAGACCAACGACAACCTCCTGACTGAAATCCAGGAAAAGAATGATACACAGATTGACGAACTACTCATCATCCCAAAAGTCCATATGCTGAAGATTAAACTACGCTCAAAACAACAGGCCGAACTTTTAAAAAACAAAGGCATTAAGCTATTTTCTCAAATAGTGCCCTCATACAATATTAACATAGAAGAATACCTCCCAGTCACCCAGTGCTACAAGTGTTATCAATTCAGCCACCGCACAAACCAGTGCAAAGAAACAGAACAAGTGTGCTCCAAGTGTGCAGCTAGGGGCCACGATTATAGGAATTGCCAGGCCTCCACCATAAAATGCGCGAATTGCAACGGCGAACACACTGCCGTTTCCTTTAAATGCCAAATAAAACGCGCTCACCAAAAACAACAAAACTCACCACAGACCACTCCTCAGCCAACCACTTCCTACGCCCAAGCCACCACACCCTACTCTCTCACACCAAAAAATACAAACACAAACACCGAGAAACTTCTGCTTGCAGAAATTATAATAAAATATTCAATCCAAACCTCATTTGGTGATCTAAAAAAACAGGCAGAAACAATGAACTCCTTGCTTGAGTACAATGGCTGCCCCACAATAAAACTTCCACCACACTTCCACCAGACAAACCAAGAACACTTCAAACAAAACTACCCAGAACAAAATGAGGAAACACACGCCCCAACACTCACACTCCAAGAACCTGAACACACCACACCTAATAACGCTAGTCCCCCTTCACCTGGGGAATTGGTTATTGAAGAGGACTCAGCTTGTGGGGAATCGCAGCCCCAAAAGCCCTCTCCACCACGATCTACCTCTACCTCTACCACCACTACTGCCAACACCACTAACACCACAAAAAAGACTGAAACAAAGCGACACCTAGCGACAGTGCCCCAACCCTCCCCCCCCTCTACACGAACCGCGTCGAGGGGTAAAAAAAACACATAAAAAAACACTTAAATCATGCTCACAATAATACAATTAAACTGTCGCGGTTTCTGGAATAACAGACACCATATTTCAGAAGCAATTCGATCGATCGATCCAGACATCGTCCTCCTCAACCACACAGGTTCACCACCAAAACCCATAAAACTATATGGCTACAACACACGCTACACAACAGGTACGCATCATGACGGCGTAGCTCTCATGGTAAAATGTACCATCAAACACATACACATAACCAACTGGCCCTCAGCCCACTTCCTGGCCACCAAGATCGAAACACAACATGGGCAATTTCTCATTGCCACCACATACAGCAGACCAAAAACTGGGCTCCCACTCACCAGCCTCAACAATCTTTTCAATCACACAAATATCCCGGTCTACATACTTGCAGACCTAAACGCCAAACACACCGCCTTCAAACACTCAAACAACAACCAACACGGACACGAACTCCTTCAACTAACACAACTGAAACGCCTCCGTTTCCTTGGACCTGACTTCCCCACATGCTTTACGCACAATGGGAATGGCAGGCCAGATCTCATCCTCTCCAATCGGCAATCCCTACTTTTCCACCACTATATCTCCCATGGACCACTCTGTGGTTCTGACCACGTTCCCCTAATCCTCAAAATATCCTCCAATCCCATATCCACCCCATCCCCACCTGTCTCCGACTACCGCTCCGCCGACTGGGAGAGCTTCAAGAAAACACTCACAGACTTACACCAACCAACACAGCTCGAAGGCCAACCCTACACAGACATAGACAGTGCCTTAGAGACGTTACACAACAATATTCTGACATCAGCCAACAGACACATACCAACAAAACAACATATAATTCATATAGACTTCCGACCTTCCATTAGAACACAAAGGCTGCTAGTGTGCTACAGAACACGCTTTTTAAAAAACAAGCACAACCACACACCTATCTACGGAGATCTTTGCACCCTTCGTACACACATAACAAATAGCCTACAGGAAGATCACAGCGCTCACTGGAGGAATCTAGTCTCCCATATGGACAGAACCCGCTGCAGTAATCCTACACAGTTCTGGCACATGGTGTACAGGCTGAGGGGATGCCAGCGGGAAAGATTCGAGTACCTCCTAGTGAACGGGGATCGCATCACAAACCCAGAACAAGTCACCAGCATCTTCAAGACACACTGGCACAATACTTTCCAACCACACCCTCTCCCACTCCACGAGCCCAGTATTGCCCACATAAACAACATCATCGATCGTGCACGCCACAACCTAGCAAACACGATTCCACATAACACTATACAAAAAATACGCCTCAACCCCCAACACCCTCTCACCACACCTATTGAGGAGGATGATGTCGCCAGGTTGCTCAGGCATACTCCGCGGCGAGCCCCTGGCCCCTCAGGAGTCACCTGGCCCATGGTGCGGAACCTTCCCCAAGAAACTATATCCAGCCTGACGGAGATTTTCAACGCCTGCCTTGCCTCTGGATACTTTCCTAAGGCATTCAAAATTTCAAACATCACCCTCATTGCTAAGCCCGGAAAAAACTCCCACTTACCAGAAAACTATCGCCCCATTAGCCTCCTTGAAATTCTCGGAAAAACCTTTGAACGCCTCATCAATTTAAGATTGAGAGCGTTCCTCGAAGGTAACGAGCTGCTGGCACCACAGCAGTTCGGCTTCCGGAGGAACGCCTCAACCGAGGACGCTCTAAACAGCATAGTTGCATACTTAAATTTCAATAAGCCCTATTTCAGAGCAGCCCTTGTAACAAAAGATGTCAAAAAAGCATTTGACACTGTTTGGCACGCAGGCTTAAAACACAAAATTTGCAACAACTTCAACCTTCCCCCCCTAACGCAACGCATACTATGTAGTTTTCTGGTAGAGAGACGGACAAGAATCTGTCATCAGGGCACCTTTTCAACATCCTTTTCCCCTCAGGCTGGAGTCCCACAAGGCTCTGTACTGTCCCCCACCCTTTTCAACATGTATACAGCTGACATGCCCCCTCCAGTTCATAATGATTCATTAACCATTCAATACGCGGACGATGTAACGCAATTGGCTCGAGCCAGGTCGTTAGATCTCCTCACAGACAAAATTCAACGGGAACTGACGGCGACTAGCCTATGGGAGATGAAATGGCGAATCCTCTCCCATCCCGAAAAATCTAAAGTCACCTACTTTAACATAAAAAAAAGTCAGCCTCGCCAAATCTCATTGAACAACATTGTTCCACACCCCAACCCAATCCCCATCAGTAACAACAACAAAGTGCTTGGCCTCACCATCGACAAGCACCTCAAATTCAACATACATATAAACCAAAAAGCTGCTTTAGCCGCCGTGGCCTTGAGCAACCTCGAAAGATTTCGCGACAGCAACACGAAAACAAAACTACACCTCTTCAAAGCTTTTATTCTCCCCCTTTTAACCTATTGCCCTCTTGCACTCTCTCTTTCCGCTCCCACTAACCTCTCAAAACTTCAGAGGGTCCAGAATCGAGCAATTCGTTTCGCCCTTGGAACGAAATGGTTCGACTTTCGGTCCTCTCTCTCTACTCATGAGGAGTCCAACATCCCTCCTGTTAACATAACACACTACAACAGACTCAACAAACAGCTAACCTCATTTTCTGACAGACACACAAACACATACAATTTCATAACCAACCTTCCCCCAGCTTTCCGTCACCTCCCACACTGCAACCTCCTTGACCCTCCCACTGTGCCTCCTGACCCCATTTTCTAAATAACGGACTCCTTCACTCTCTCTTTCACTCTCTCTCTCTCTCTCTCTCTCTCTCTCTCTCTCTCTCTCTCTCTCTCTCTCTCTCTCTCTCTCTCTCTCTCTCTCTCTCTTTCTCTCTCTTTCTCTAATCTTCTCTACTACTCAAGGTGTCTGAGTGGAATCATCGTCGCACTCTCGTTCACGTGGGGCGAGCCCGTGTGCCTACACCTAGTGGTTTTTTCATATTTTTTGTCTTATGGCTTTGTATTCATCTTTTGTTTATTTTATGCATTATCTTTCTGTCTCGCAGCCTAGGTCCCAAGGAGGCACCGGACCGCTCCCGGGAAAAAGATGCGACAAAACACACCACCATTAACATTCCATGCCTCTGACCGAAGGAGTGGGCTCGCGTGCCAACACCTAGTGGTTTTTTTATATATTTTGTCTTATGGTTTTTTATTCATATTTTTGTGTTTTTTTATGCATTATTTTTCCGTCTCGCAGCCTAGGTTCTCAAAGGGACACCAGACCACTTTCAGATGAAAGAGGATAGCACGAACCGCACTTCTCCCACTGACGCCACGGCAATGGGGCCCCCGGCCGTTGGCATGACGTTCCGGTAGTGGTACCCCCCGTGGCAGTTATGGAGCGGCCAGCACTGATGGTGGGGACGGCAACCACACTATTCAGTGGAAGCCACTTCACCCCCCCCCACAGAGGTAGTTTGGTGCGGCCAGAGCTGGGTAGTAAGGTAGTCAAGAGATGGTGGGGCGGGGCCCTGGAAGCATCCATGCAGGAATCTCCATTCACCCCCCACCACCGGCGACTTACCGCGTGCAAGCAGATGGTATTAGATTTGACCCCTCGTTGCGGTGAGGGAGCCTTTTCGAGCCTCTGTCATTGCACATCCTACAATCACGTCAATCATTATCACAAACCATCCTCACCCTCCCCATGCACATAATACCACGACATTTTTTATATTCTCTCTTTTTTTTTTTTTTTTAGCAGGTTGGCCTTTTTGCAGGACGAGTCACAGGACACGAGATGAAAGGACCGACACCGCTTTTTCACCCACCACATTACATCACACAATAAATATCCCGCCCATCACCAAATCACTCTACTACTATCCGTGGTTCGGAACCCACGTAAAACTGTAGGTCCCTCCGCTATACGGATGTACTTCTTCCTCTGTCCTTCTTTGAACCAATAAAAAACACAAAAAAACCCTTTTTTACTCTGACTGTCCTTCACTCCTCTTTCACATCCTGATAATGCAGGCTCTGGATAGTCTGGCCCCTAACTTGTGCGTGGTTTGGCCTGGTGTTTTGGGTGCGTGGGCGGCGTCCGTTGCCGTGGCTGTTTTGGGCTTGGCTTGCTCGGTTGGTGGCGGACTCTCCTGCTTTCCCCGATAAGGACCTTGTCTCCCTTGCCATCTTAGAATGAATATAACACGCTAAAAAAAAAAAAAAAAAAAAAAAAAAAAAAAAAAGATGTCCTTCCTAATTCAAATTGCGCCTGGGTTAAGCCCCAGTGACTATTTCTCCTCCTACAATTCCCTTCTTATCACCCCCCTATTCTTCCCACTATCCCCACTTCTCCCTCCCCATCTTTTCTCTCTTTGTTATGTTTTTGAGGCACATTCGTGAGCTTCCTGTTAGACCGTTCGGACGTCGTACTAGCAGCTCTCATCACCATGACTGGCCGCGGCAAGGGAGGCAAGGGTCTTGGAAAGGGAGGCGCCAAGCGTCACCGTAAGGTTCTGCGTGATAACATCCAGGGAATCACCAAGCCTGCTATCCGTCGTCTAGCTCGCCGAGGTGGCGTCAAGCGCATCTCTGGTCTCATCTACGAGGAGACTCGTGGGGTGCTCAAGGTGTTCCTTGAGAACGTTATCAGGGATGCTGTCACCTATACCGAGCACGCCAAGCGTAAGACCGTTACTGCCATGGACGTTGTCTACGCCCTCAAGCGTCAGGGCCGTACCCTGTACGGATTTGGTGGTTAAATCGCTCCATTATTGAGATGGTGCCAGCTATTCAGCTTGCATTATCATCATTGAATAACATCATCTCCCGGACCTTTTTAAGGTCCACAAACATGAAAAGAAAGAAGGACCATAGACTACTATTATTACTACTACTTTCTCATAACCATGTTCACTATCACTATCTGAGCTAAGAAAAGAAACCATTATTAATTATAACCATCTTTCTCACTTCATCAGGTCTTCTCCAAGTATTATTATTATTATCATTATTATTATTATTATTATTATTATTATTATTATCATTATTATTATTATTATTATTATTATTATTATTATTATTATTATTATTATTATTATTATTATCATTGACTTATTTCAATGATCACGCCCCTCATCGTTCTCAGTTTCTCATAAAACAAAATATACATTGAGATGAAAAAGACGCTCAACATATCACAATAGGCAACACATCTAATCAACTCTCCACTGTGACACACAGCAGGTACATTAGTAGAAATATAGTATACATATTTATTCTCGGTCACTTGCGTGCCTGACTAAATAATAATAATAATAATAACAAATAACTAACTCGAAAATAAATACACTACTTGCTTATTATTGATATACCAGTATAGTCTACACAACTCTCTAGATGTTTGAACGTGTGGCTCCGAAGAGGAGCCGGATTGATGGTGATATTGGCTGAAGGGGAGGGAGGCCCTTTATTTACTTCTTCTCAGTCTTCTTGGGAAGGAGCACGGCCTGAATGTTGGGCAGCACGCCACCCTGTGCAATGGTGACTCCGGAGAGGAGCTTGTTAAGTTCCTCGTCGTTGCGGATGGCCAGCTGCAGGTGACGTGGGATGATGCGAGTCTTCTTGTTGTCACGGGCGGCATTGCCGGCAAGCTCAAGGACTTCAGCAGCCAGGTACTCCATAACTGCCGCAAGGTACACGGGGGCACCAGCACCCACGCGCTCGGCGTAGTTGCCTTTCCTTAGAAGGCGATGAATCCTGCCGACCGGGAACTGGAGTCCAGCACGACTGGAACGGGACTTTGACTTTCCCTTCACCTTTCCTCCCTTGCCGCGTCCAGACATGATAATGGATGTTGTGGTAGTAGTAGTAGTAGTAGTAGTTGTTGTTGTTGGTGATAAATGAGGAGCGCGAGTACTCTAACCTCGTCGGTAGCTCTGCGAGCAAGTAGTGAATTTTGGGAAAAACGGCTATATATACGCGAGATCAGATCGGCCCAGAGCGCGTCTGGACCAATCAGGACGCTCGCTGAGGTGGCGACTCCTGATCCTGAGTAGGCACGCTAATATAAACTCCACCGAAGACCACGAACGCGCAAAGAAGGCTCCCCGGCAAATTGTGGCGGACTTACTCCCCGGTAGGCTGTCTGTAACACGCGAATAATGCCCCGTCTCCGAGTAATCCAGCACAATGTACTCCATTGGGACACACGTAAGTTTGACCTTACTAACACATATAGACAATTTGACCCTGACGTTGTTCTCATCAACAGCCACGGACTGCGCGACGAGACTAGACTTAAGATCCCTGGATTTAGGATATACCAACAGAACGTCAGTAACGAAATAAATGACGGAGTGGCAATTGCTATAAAGTCTCACACACGACACAAAGTCCATGGCGACTTTTTGTCGGAGACGTTAGCTATCGAAATTGAAACAATAGACGGACCCCTCCTTATTGCCACCAGCTACCTCCCTCCCCGCAGACCTTACCTTCCCCATCCTGACTTCCTCCGACTCCTCCGCAGACAGACACCTGTTTTCCTTGTCGGGGACTTGAACGCCCGACATCCCTATTTAGGATACACTACTTCCAACCAGGTAGGGAGAGACATAGTAGACTATCTTCGACGACAGACTGCACTCCATATCGGCCCTTTCTTTCCCACCTACTTTGATTTTCGGACTGCCTCAACTCCTGACATAGCTCTAACTAACAGGGTGAATTTTCTTCATTACTCCTTCACGCCTGGACCTCTGACGACTAGTGACCACATACCTACTATCCTCGATATTTCCACCTCCCCGCTCCTCATCCCTAGTGTCAGGAGGTATAACTATAAAAGAGTAAACTGGGACGCGTTTTCTGAGGACGACGCCCTACAGATGACAGACCTACCAGACGTGACCTACGGCACCCTGGAGGACATTGACGCAGCACTAGAGACATGGATGACCACAGTCAAGACCACTGCTGACAGACACATACCCCTGACCTCCCACAAAATTAGGTCCGCCCCAAGACCCTCCCGAACGACGCAGCTGCTGCGGATTCAATTCCAGGCGCTACGTGACAGAGCGAGCCAGAGAGGCTGGACTTACGATGAGTACAGGCAGTACAGACATGTTAAAGCTATACTGCACGACTCGCGACAAACAGAAGCTAGGACGCACTGGGGGAGGAAGTTGGCAAGCTTAGCTGCCAACCACCGTGATCCCAGGAAGTTTTGGAGAGAAATCAAGTGTCTCTCAGGTAGAACGACAGGACCAGACGCGTACCTAATAGACATTACAGGTGACAAGAAGTTCACGAACGAGGAAAAAGAACACCTTTTCACGTCCATTTGGGACCGTGTGTACAGAGAGGACTACGACGACGACTTTGACGACAATGACCATGTGCTGGATTACATGGCACATGCCGTGTACAGAACCTACCCGTTCGACTCTGCTGATCCTGCCCGTCTCACAGGTACCTCCCCACTGGACTGTTTTATTTCCGCTCAGGAGATGGCTGCCGCGATCAAATGTGGCAAGCCGACTAGCCCTGGCGGCAGCAAGATAAACAAGACTATACTCTCTTATCTTCCAGCTTCGGCGCTAGCCAGATTAAGGGCAATCTTCAATGCGGCGCTCTCAGCAGGATATTTCCCGGACGGATTCAAGCAGGCGGAGATGAGGATGATTCCTAAGGCCGGCAAGACTCCGACTCGTCCGGAGAACTACCGCCCCATCTCCCTGCTGGAGGTACCGGGGAAGCTGCTGGAGAGGGTTGTCTCCGCTCGGCTGCGCACCTATCTGGAGACGGGAAACCATCTACACCCAGCGCAGTATGGTTTCCGGAGCGGCAGGGGCACTGTCCATGCCATCGCTCTGGCAACCGAGACCATCGCCATACACCAGGCCAATAGGTACCGCTGTAACTTGGTGCTGCGGGACGTGAGTAAGGCGTTTGACCGTGTCTGGCACCTTGGGCTGAAGTACAAGCTCCTTCACCTGGGGCTGCCTGCACCGGTTGAGCGCCTTCTCTGTGACTTCCTGGACGACAGGACGGCGAGGGTGAGGGTAGGGGGCCACCTCGGTCCAGCTTTTCCCCTCGCCACAGGAGTTCCGCAGGGCAGTGTGCTGTCGCCCACCCTGTACAGCATTTATACCAGCGATTGTCCAGCCTCAGAGGCTGGTATCAATTTACTGTATGCTGACGATGTCTCCCAGATTATTTTCCACCCAGGTCGCTCCAGCTTGATGACGAACGCCCGCACTGCCAGAGAGATCGCCCGCATCAATGCCTTCGAGAGGGAGTGGAGGATCAGGACAAACCTGGCCAAGTTTAAGGTCGTCCCCCTCGCCACAAAGACCCCCGCCCCACTGCTAGTGGATGGGGATGAGGTTGAGTTTAGCCCCAGGGGCACCCTCCTGGGGCTCTCCATATCCACAACTGGGTACACTTCACACGTGTCCCAGAGAGTGGCAAAAGCGAAGTCGGCCCTCACCAGGCTGTACCGCTTCAGGGATCTGACCACTGGTCTCAAGCTCCACCTAATAAAGGCTTTGATTTTGCCCATTCTAACTTATCCACCTATTCCCTTGCATGCTCTCTCTAAAACAGCCATCAGCAAGCTTCAGCGGGTCCAGAACAACGCCCTGAGGTTCGCCTTCGGCACCAGATGGGACGACTTTGTCACCTCGGCTGCTCTTCACGAAGCCGCATCCCTCCCAGCCCTGAACGTCCGCCTTCACGATATGGCCGCCAGGGTTTGGGAACAGATGGATGCCGAGGAATGGGATCAGTTCCAGGCGCTGAGGACACAGCACGACGAGGCTCTACCCCGGGAACACGCCGGGTTCCCCAGGAGTCTTCGCCGAGTGCAAGACCCGCCTCCCGAACCCCGATACAGGTGAATGTTATATTTCCGTAACTCATTCCCCTATTAAATTCACAATCTACCTGTATCACTACTAGAAATTAGTCACTCTCCCCCCAAGCACTCTTTTACTGCTAGATAATTTGTCCGCAGATCACGCCATTATCATCACCGACTGCTGACTGAGAGAGAGCGAGCATCTGTCCTTCTCCTTCTGAGAGTAGAGGTACCGTGACGACAGTGGTGGACTGCAGCTAGCCACTAAGAGATCTGCCAGGCCTGATGACGCCCCCGGCGACACCGACGGCATACCCAGTGGTGGTTCCAGCATCGCGAACTTCCCCTCGCCCCCCCGCGCCCCGAGTCGCCGAGGGACCGGCCGACGTCCTGGCGAGGGGTAATCGTCCTCCGGGGTAGCCTGCTCAGCCCCCGGCAGCGGGACCGAGTTCGGGAAACGCACAGCTGAGGGGTTGGCTGGGGCTGACGGCGCCGCAGGCGTCGCCGAAGGCCTCCCCTTTGAACTCCCCCCCGAACCACCGACAGCGACTCCTAGAACCTCCGACATCGACCCGCGCCCAAGACACCTGCCCACCACCCTCTCCCCCGTCGCAGGACTCCCGAAATAATCGAGTGTATCGTTACAGTGCACAGTGAACATCCACGCGTGTTCTGTGACTCTCATGTTTATTTTGTACGTGATATTGTGACGATTTTTGCTCCCTCGTGTCTTATTTCTTCTTAAGCATTATGTACTCCTTAACGTTTCTACTGTGTCCCTCTGCATTTGACTCTCATGTTTATTTTGTACAAGCTATTGTGACAATTTTTGCTCCCTCGTGTCTTATTTCTTCTTAAGCATTATGTACTCCTTAACGGTTCTACTGTGTCCCTCTGCATTCTTTTTTCCTCCTCTCGATGTTTCCTCCCTTCTACCTTCGTCCCCCTAACTTCACCTCTCTTAAGCTAGTGCATCTCTCTTACCATCCTCTTCTTGCACCGCCTTCTCCAAACAATCTACTTTATGTGTGTCTTCTAGTTGCCCTTTACGACTCACCTGCTAACTCAGGTTTCCACCAAGAACTCATGTTCTGTAAATATTTTATGTCATTGCAACGTACTTGTAAATGTTATGTAAATATTATATGTAACCCTCCCCCACTCTATTCTATCTCACAGCAGTGCGGGTGGTTTTCCTCCGGGGACTCCGGTTTCCACCCTACAAATCGCTCTTGTACTGCCCTGTGACACTCATTACTTTACAGTAGCAAGCCTGACCGCCCGGCAACTTTTTTTCTCCCACTGTACTTCTATTTCTCCTCACTTTTTCTTCCCTGTGTACCAGTCTTGGTACACACACTGCCCCTTCTTGTAACACCCCCCTTTTTCTAAATAAAAACTTGAAACTTGAAAACGCACACTCGTTCTCACAGCAGTACGGCGACACTATGCCTCCCAAAGCATCAGGAAAGGCTGCCAAGAAAGCTGGCAAGGCACAGAAGGCCATTGCCAAGGGCGACAAGAAGAAGAAGCGCAGGAGGAAGGAGAGCTACTCCATCTACATCTACAAGGTGCTCAAGCAAGTCCACCCAGACACTGGCGTGTCCTCCAAGGCCATGTCAATCATGAACTCGTTCGTGAATGACATTTTCGAGCGCATCGCTGCCGAGGCATCCCGCCTGGCACACTATAACAAGCGCTCCACCATCACCAGCCGGGAAATCCAGACCGCTGTCCGTCTTCTTCTGCCTGGTGAACTGGCAAAACACGCTGTTTCTGAAGGCACCAAGGCTGTTACCAAGTATACCTCCTCCAAGTAAACAGGCGGCCAGTATACTGCTGCCAGTATAAAATAATACCCGGCTCCATTGGAGCCACACTTGAAAAGGAAAAAAGATACGATATAGACAAATGCATTATTATTATAATTATTGTTATTATTATTAATATTATTATTATTATTATTTTTATTATTATTATTATTATTATTATTATTATTATTATTATTATTATTATCATTATTAATAATATTAATATTGTTGTTTTTATTATGATTATTATTATAATAATTATTGTATCATTATTATTATTATTATTATTATTATTATTATTATTATTATGCTTATTATTATCGTGATTATTATTCTGTGGAGATAAAGAAAAGATAAAAAAAAAATAGAGATAAAGAAAGATAAAAATTCTCCCAAGTGAAAGAGATATGGCCATGGAAGAGGGAATAATAATAATAATATAAAAAAAAAAAAAGGGGGGAAGGATATTGAGTTGAAAGTCGATACCTGATACTGAAAGATGGAAAATAAATATTTTCTTCCACAAAACCAAACAGATTGTCTATGAAAATTCTTTAATGAAAGAGATGTTTGGCCCTAAAAAGGGCCTAGATATTGCTGTTATGAAGATCATTCGTGGATGACTTCTTAGGCACGCTCGCCACGGATGCGACGAGCCAGTTGGATGTCCTTTGGCATGATAGTCACGCGCTTGGCATGGATGGCGCACAGGTTGGTATCCTCAAACAGACCCACGAGGTAAGCCTCGGAAGCTTCCTGGAGAGCCATGACAGCAGAGGACTGGAAGCGGAGGTCAGTCTTGAAATCCTGAGCAATTTCACGCACCAGGCGCTGGAAAGGCAGTTTCCTGATAAGCAGCTCAGTGCTCTTCTGATAACGGCGGATCTCACGGAGAGCAACGGTTCCAGGCCTGTAACGGTGGGGTTTCTTGACACCTCCAGTGGCTGGAGCAGACTTGCGAGCTGCCTTTGTAGCAAGCTGCTTGCGGGGCGCCTTGCCACCAGTGGACTTGCGAGCCGTTTGCTTGGTACGTGCCATAGTTGTGGTAACAACAACTCACAACGAACACTCAGCTGAGTCTGCCCGCGCTTCCCACAAAATCCCTTTATATATGAATCGGGTGGGCCCGACGACTCCAACCCTGCCTTGTGATTGGTCAGAAACGTCCAGTGAGGCTCATCGCCCACGCAGTCACCGCATGAAAGATGTGATCATTATTGTTAGTCTAATTCATTTTGTTCTTATTCTTATTCTTATTCTTATTCTTTCTTCCCTCATTCATAACAAATCTTGGAAAATATACAGCAGAACTGACATGTCATTTAAAATTCTAAGACAATTAGCAAGAAAGTTGTGATATTCTTATTTTTTTCATTCTTTTTATTCTATTTTTTTCTTATTCTTGTCATAATTAATATTGTTATCTTTATTATTTTCATTTTTTTTTATTATTCTTCCTTATCTTATTCTTATTTATCCTACTTTTAGAGAGATGAGGCTTGTGCGGTCACCCATCCAAGTTCTGCCCGGACCCCCTGCTTAACCTTGCTGATCCCGCCGTCAGCTGATTGGTCAAGAGCGGAGAACAAGGTGTTGGGAGGGCTTATTTCTCTTATTCTTATTCTTTCCTGTATTGTTGTTGCATTGTTGTGCTGAAAATGTTGGAAAATATGCACTAAAATTAACCCTTCATTCATAATTCTACGACAATTAGCAAGAGAGATATATTATTACTTTTTTCCCTTATTTTTGTTCTTTTTATTCTTAATCTTCTTTTTTTTATTATAGTTGTTATTGTTATTTTATTATTTTCGTTTTTCGTTCATTCTCCTCATTCTTATTGCTATTTTTTTCTATTCTCAGAGAGATGAGGCTTTTGTGGTCACCCATCCAAGTTCTTCCCGGACCCCCTGCTTAACTGCGCTGATCCCGCCGTTAGCTAATTGGCCAAGACCGGAGAACTAGGTGTTGGGAGGCCTTCTTTCTATTATTCTTATTCTTTCTTCCCCCATTCATATCGTTGTATTGGAAATGTTGGAAAATATACAAAAGAATTCACCCTTCTATGACAATTAGGAAGAAAGACATGGGATGCTTTCTTTCTTTTTTTTTATATTCCTTTATTGTAATTTTTCTTATTCTTGTTATAATAATTCTTACTGTTATCTTTATTACTTAAAATTTTCGTTCATTCTCCCTATTCTTATTCTTATTTTTTTTATTTATTTATTTTTTTTCAGACAGATGAGGCTTGTGTAGTCACCCATCCAAGTATTGCCCGAAACCCCTGCGTAATCTCGACGATTTCATTTGACAATACCTATTTACTTATTTATTTATTATTATATTTATTAAAAAAAAAAAAGAAGAAAAGAAGATGAAGAATAAGGTATGTAATCGAAATACTCTCTCTATACTGTAGCAATAGTTTAGCTGGATGTACTTGTATTGTGTCAAAAATACTTGCAATATCTGCAATTGTAACCTGCAGTGTCGGCATAATGCATAATTAAGCAATGAAAAGAAAAATTAATAAAAGAATAAATGAAAAAAAGAAAGAAAAAAAGATACAATTAACAATTAAATATATTAGCTACCCCTCTACGTTTCTTTATCACTGCAGAAAAATGGAAACATTTTAACGTAGACTTGTCAAAATTCAACTGAAATTAAGGGTTAAATAAGGATTGTCACCCCTTCCCCAGAGGATATTCATTGTCTTTTAATATATATATATATATATATATATATATATATATATATATATATATATATATATATATATATATATATATATATATATATATATATATATATATATATATATATATATATATATATATATATATTCTTTTTATTTAAAGTCTTATTTAGAGAGAGAGAGAGAGAGAGAGAGAGGTAACGTCCTTGAGGATAGCAGCTCGTCTACGCTCCGCTCAGTGATCAGCGTTAGAATGTAATTCCTCATTTCTTTAAAAAAAAAAAAAAAAAAAAACAGAAACTTTATTTAGGGGGCTTGCTGGAAACAAACTACAATGGAGGAAAGAACAATATGTCTGCTATATGACCCACCCAGTTAAATTTTCAAGAAGCAAACGCAAGTTGGAAAATACGAGGAAGATAAATTTTCATTTATATACGTTTTATGGTAATTTCTGCCACGCCTTCCTCTATTCATCAAACGTCACTGACACTTATTCCCTTTATTTTTTACTTTACAGAATCTTTTGTAGGGCAAGACTCTAGAGGATATGTGCTTTCATAAATTCTATAATGCTTTGCTTATCATAGAGACATAAAAAAAAAAAATAATAATAATAAAAATAAATAAATTAATTAATTTAAAAAATCAAAATAAATAGATATATAAATTAATTAATTAATCAAATAAATTTCTATGCTTCACCTTTATAGCATTCGTATGAATGTCAAAACAAAACAAAAAATATAAATATAAATAATAATATGAAAAAAAAAAATTACTAAATATATGAAAAATAGCATTACTACTACTACTACTACTACTACTACTACTGCTACTACTACTACTATTTTTTTTTTTTTTTTATGTAGGAAGGACACTGGCCAAGGGCAACAAAAATGTAATAAAAAAAATGCCCACTGAAATGCCAGTCCCATACAGGGGTCAAAGCAGTGGTCAAAAAATGATGAATAAGTGTCTTGAAACCTCCCTCTTGAAGGAATTCAAGTCATAGGAAGGTGGAAATACGGAAGCAGGCAGGGAGTTCCAGAGTTTACCAGAGAAAGGGATGAATGATTGAGAATACTAGTTAACTCTTGCGTTAGAGAAGTGGACAGAATAGAGGTGAGAGAAAGAAGAAAGTCTTGTGCAGCGAGGCCACGGAAGGAGGGGAGGCATGCAGTTAGCAAGATCAGAAGAGCAGTTAGCATGAAAATAGCGGTAGAAGACAGCTAGATATGCAACATTGCGGCGGTGAGAGAGAAGCTGAAGACAGTCAGTTAGAGGAGAGGAGTTGATGAGACGAAAAGCTTTTGATTCCACCCTGTCTAGAAAAGCAGTATGAGTGGAACCCCCCTCAGACATGTGAAGCATACTCCATACATGGACGGATAAGGCCCTTGTACAGAGTTAGCAGCTGGGGGGGTGAGAAAAACTGGCGGAGACGTCTCAGAACACCTAACTTCATAAAAGCTGTTTTAGCTAGAGATGAGATGTGAAGTTTCCAGTTCAGATTATAAGTAAAGGACAGACCGAGGATGTTCAATGTAGAAGAGGGGGACAGTTGAGTGTCATTGAAGAAGAGGGGATAGTTGTCTGGAAGGTTGTGTCGAGTTGATAGATGGAGGAATTGATTTTTTGAGGCATTGAACAATATCAAGTTTGTTCTGCCCCAATGAGAAATTTTAGAAAGATCAGAAGTCAGGCGTTCTGTGGCTTCCCTGCGTGATATGTTTACCTCCTGAAGGGTTGGACGTCTATGAAAAGACGTGGAAAAGTGCAGGGTGGTATCTTCAGCGTAGGAGTGGATAGGACAAGAAGTTTGGTTTAGAAGATCATTAATGAATAATAAGAAGAGAGTGGGTGACAGGACAGAACCCTGAGGAACACCACTGTTAATTGATTTAGGAGAAGAACAGTGACCGTCTACCACAGCAGCAATAGAACGGTCAAAAAGGAAACTTGAGATGAAGTAAACAGAGAGAAGGATAGAAACCGTAGGAGGGTAGTTTGGAAATCAAAGCTTTGTGCCAGACTCTATCAAAAGCTTTTGATAATTATGTCCAAGGCAACAGCAAAAGTTTCACCAAAATCTCTAAAAGAGGATGACCAAGACTCAGTAAGGAAAGCCAGAAGATCACCAGTAGAGCGGCCTTGACGGAACCCATACTGGCGATCAGATAGAAGGTTGTGGAGTGATAGATGTTTAAGAATCTTCCTGTTGAAGATAGATTCAAAAACTTTAGATAGGCAGGAAATTAAAGCAATAGGATGGTAGTTTGAGGGATTAGAACGGTCACCCTTT
The DNA here is from genome assembly GCF_035594125.1 of Scylla paramamosain. Taxonomy (NCBI): domain Eukaryota; kingdom Metazoa; phylum Arthropoda; class Malacostraca; order Decapoda; family Portunidae; genus Scylla; species Scylla paramamosain. The sequence goes on from NC_087167.1 coordinate 24,374,678, forward strand.
TTAGGAACAGGTTGAATGTAAGTAAACTTCCAGCAAGAAGGAAAGGTAGTGTTGACAGACAGAGCTGAAAGAATTTGAATAGGCAAGGTGCAAGCATGGAGGCATTGTTTCGGAGAACAATAGGAGGGACCCCATCCGGTCCATAAGCCTTCCGAGGGTTTAGGCCAGCGAGGGCATGGAAAACATCATTGCGAAGAATTTTAATAGGTGGCATGAAGTTGTCAGAGGGTGGAGGAGAGGGAGGAACAAGCCCAGAATCGTCCAATGTAGAATTTTTAGCAAAGGTTTGAGCAAAGATTTCAGCTTTAGAAATAGATGCGATAGCAGTGGTGCCATCTGGTTGAAATAGAGTAGGGAAAGAAGAAGCAGCAAAGTTATTGGAGATACTTTTTGGCTAGATGCCAGAAATCACGAAGGGAGTTAGAGAGAGAGAGAGAGAGAGAGAGAGAGAGAGAGAGAGAGAGAGAGAGAGAGAGAGAGAGAGAGAGAGAGAGAGAGAGAGAGAATGTGTGTGTGTGTATATGTGTCGGTTGGGTTGTGAAGGATGGGAAAAACCAGCAAGCCTCGGCTCCACTGACTGATCGATACTTGAATGTAATTCAAGTAA